>NC_060270.1:26095350-26287462 GCF_021613505.1 Equus quagga | reverse complement strand
GCTGTATGAATCCACGTTTGCTGCCCATGGCTACTCTATGGGGCAAACTGTGGCATTCAGCTTGAAGAGAATCAGTACCTTAAGCCTCAGGGTGATGGAGAATGAATTAATCCATTCTTTCCTGACTCTATCTCTAATAGACAAATTTTACGTGGGCGCGGGTCAGCCACTTAAGTCATTAGGATGGCCGCCAATCTCCAAGACTCCCGTGGAAGGTTTCTTTTCCTAAGGCTGGATTGGGATCCCTCCCACGGCATCTGACCACTCTTCGAACTGCAGGAAGGTCCCAATCGGGACTCCAGTTCAAGGAAAGTACCAAACTCTAACCTTTGGTGGAGTATGGGAACCCCTTCTTGGGAGAATGGCTCTAGGATGCAATTGGGTAGAATGTCCCCCAGACTGGTGGAAAATTCCTCACTGTCTTTTTCTCTATCCTTTTATCCTGGGGACCATTCACCAGGCACCTATTACTGCCAGGCAGAATAGGGAAGATGTTTAAGGGATGCCCCCATCATCTCTTGCTACAGGAACCCCAATGGGGGGACTTTCAAGGTAATGGCTCCTTTTCTTTCTCCTTTTCTCTCAGGGACCATTCACCAGGCCTATGTTGCCAGGCAGAATAGGCGCCAGGCACCTGTTACTGCCAGGCATAACAGGGAAGGTATACAAGGGATGCAATGCCGGGGGACGCCCCCATCACCCCTTGCTATAAGAACCCCACAGTAGGAACGACGGGTAGGACGCTGCCCTAGGTTCAGGGGGGATTTTTCACGGTAATGGACCCATTTCTTTCGTCTCTCTTAAGAGTTACAATGGCTGATCTCTTCTTTTCCTTTCTTTGTCTGTCTTGTTCATCACCTCCTTTGTTGTCACCAAGTCGAGGTTAAAGTTCAGGCTGGACCTGAGCAGAACCTTGACCTTCTGTAAAATCAAAACTTAAGCCTTTTGCCAGAGACTTAACTCTCAACCTTGGCACTGGGAGTGCCTCCAGCCAGTTCCAGGCCTTTTTCTCCTGCTTCCCTACCTCAACTGTGCTGGCTCGGAGACAAAGTGCCCAGGCTGAGCGAGACTTGACTAAATCTTATAACTATGTCAACACCCGCAATCGGCCTCTGCACCCTTTCTCCAGGTGCTGTCAGTTGGACACTAGCTTTACCGCCAGGGGGGGACGCCCTAAGCATCCCCAGAGACCCACCCTGCATCAGAAGGACTAAAAGGTAGACCAGATGCAGGCTGTCAAGGAAAATGAGATCCCTCTAAGAATGTGGTCATGATGCTATACCTTTCCTAAAGCCCCAAGTGATTTTTAAAAATACACTTCACATTCCATAACACATCCTTATGAAAGCACAGAAGTGATATGACCAGCATGAGTCATTGTATCCCTTCCCCCTCTCCAAGGGCACAACACCCAGAATAGCTGCCTGATGACGAAGCAGCCAGAAGCCTTTGAAAGCCTTAATCTTCAGGGAGGAAACGAAGGGGAAAAACAAGTCCTTGACACAGACTTTAATTTTTAGGTCTTTACAAGGCAGAACAGAGCAGCAGTGAAACTGGTATGGATCTTTGTTTTTGATTCTTCCCACTAGAGCCTGTAGTTGCTAAGTGTGTATGTGTGACAAATTTGCCTAGTTTGCTCTGCTTTCACTTATTACACTACTTCTGTTTTGCAGGTGACCATTTTCCTTAATATTTTTCATTCTGAGACCAGTGCCTCCACAGATATTATCATTTATTAATAACTATACAAGGTATGCTAATATTGTTTTGTATTTACCAAGCATCTTTCATTGGAGAATTCACTGACTTTACTAATTCATCATGACACATTTTTCCTTTCTGGCACAGACAGTAAAACTGCCTTGTAATATGGTGAAGTGATTACTCTAGATGACAATGTAAAATTAGTAACAGAGGCAAGGAAAAAACCCTTTTGCTATCAAGACACAAGTTCTTTAACCACTAAATGGTAGTGCCACTAATTTGGTAGCTATTTTTGTCATCAGCCTGGGAAGCTTGTATGGAGTTTTTTGTAAAATACGTTGGCATAATTCCCAAGTCTCTGGCTTAGAAGACTGAGTGGCTGGCAATGCCACAAATTAGTATTAAAAATATCAAGAGGAAGGGCAATCTCATAACAGAAAATAAGTTTGTTTTAAGTTGTGCTGTGCATGGCCTGTAGTCTGGACAGACAGATGACAATGTATAGCAGACAGCCAGTCTTGTGGATCCGGAGTTCAGCAGAGATGTTTGAGCTGAAGGTCATTAGCGTTTAGGTGACAGTTAAAACGCAAATGGATACGACTGTTTCAGGAAAATATGCAAAGTAAGAAGAGATAACAATGTAGGAGAGAACCCTGTTAAAAACTAAAATCCGAGAGGAAGAGACTCCAGGCAAAGAAACTAAGGAGTGGTCACCTAGGTAGAAAGTCTCTATGAGATAGAAGATAATAACGCCATATGAGTCAAGGTATGATGATGGTCAAGAGTGAAGAACATAAGGCAGTGTTCAAAGCAGAAATCTTCATAGATTTGGTAAAATGGATGTCATTTTACTTAAACTTCAGTGGCAAGATCACCAGTGGTATTGGCAGAAACCAGACTGCAGTGGATTAAATTATTTGTTTTGTAAATTCCAGTGTTCATAATTATTTTTTCCATAGGACCACATGTAACATGAAACTTAAAAAATGAAAGGAACATTTATTACTTCCTATGTGCCACAAACTGCACTAGGCAAATTTGTATGCTATTTCACTTAATTTTTCCATCAAACATTATGATATAAATAATAATATCCTCATTTTTACAGATGAGAAAAGCAAGCCTCAAAAAAGTTAAGTAAATTACCTAACAGGACTGACTGACAATTTATTATGTTTTCTAATGGTTTTCGTGTATTTCCTCATTTAACTCTCACAACAATCCTATGAGGTAGGGTACCAGCCTTATCTCATTTTACAAATGAGGAAACAGAAGCACAAAGAGCTATGTAACTTACCCAATACCACACAGTGGTGAAGCTGAGATTAAAATATGAGCAGTCTGACTCAGAAGTCCATAATAGTAACTACTATGTCAATTTTTTCCCAAAGGACCTGAGCACTGAGTCTGGATTTCGATCCAGGTTCTGTTTGATTCCAAAGACTTTCGTTAGTCTACTACACATTTTGCCTCCAAATTACTCGAATGGTGTTTTAATAATGATAACATTAAGAAGACTTCAGATCTTTAAAGGATAAATGTTTTCCATCTTTAAAACTCTTCTAAGAGAAAGGGCCTCACTTCCAGAACTTACTCAGTTAATAAAATCTAACCTAAGTCAACTTTTCCACTGAATTCTGAAAATATCCAATAGGAACACCAGTTTAAAGATATTGCTCAGAGGTTCTATACACATATTTTTAGAAGGGAGGGTAGCACGTTAAATCCTATCAACTATGAATACCTTAAACACCAATTAGTTGATCAGATCTTTTCCAATGTGACTGCTAGTTGAGATTAAATCCTGATAAAAAAGAAAGACAAGCCTGGCTCAGGAGAAAGAGTTCCAAGGAAGAATACTAGGCCCAGACAGGAGAAGAGCATGAGTGATTGGGAAGATGTGATTATGTACCTATTTGTAAGGTCTGATTTTTAAAAAAGTAGACCCAGATCCAATGACTCACTTGACAATTTTTTTTTTTTTTTTTTTTTTTATTAATGTTATGATGGATTACAAGCTTGTGAAATTTCAGTTGTACATTTTTGTTAGTCATGTTGTGGGTACACCTCTTCCCCCTCCGTACCCTCCCCCCACCC
This sequence comes from Equus quagga, assembly GCF_021613505.1. Classification (NCBI taxonomy): domain Eukaryota; kingdom Metazoa; phylum Chordata; class Mammalia; order Perissodactyla; family Equidae; genus Equus; species Equus quagga. Next base: position 26,283,661 of record NC_060270.1, on the reverse strand, counting down.
CCCCCTTTTCCCTGGTAACCCCCGATCGGATCTCCTTCTCAATATACTAATTTCCACCTATGAGTGGAGTCACTTGACAATTTTATCCAGAACCAAAGCTTATTTAAAACACTACAAACGGAGAAATTGCCAAAGATAAAGCAAAAACCATTAAGTATTATTAGAGTCCACTCATTTTCAATACTCAAAGCTTAATAGAGTGTTTGAGGACATTAAGGAAAAGAAATTCAAAATCAATAAAGTTTATACTGAAAAAATTTAAGCTATAGATAAAACTACCATTCATAAGTATCAACCAGTTTGTCTACAAAATGATGCTTACAGGATATTCTAAAAAATGACAATAATCTGTAAGTATTTCTCAGATGTGTCCTAGGATGCTCCTAAGAGGAAAATCCCAATGATTCATCATTGTCCTTATCCTCCTCTTCGTCATCATCATATCACAGGCCTGCCCTCAAGGACTCACAGACTAGTGGCCTTCATCTTCTCACCGCCAACAACTTAATGCAACTGTTTCTCTCCAACAAGTGATTCAGCCAATCTGGCAAAAAAGAAAAGGTCTACATACCTGGTCATGGATGAGCCCATGATAGAGGATGCTCTGCATGTCCCTGCAAAGCCTTTCCAGGCCACCATACTTGGACCAGACGTTGGGGCTGTTGGCTGATACCAAACCCTCCACAGTAGTCTTCAAATTACCCAGCAACTGCCAGTGCTCCCTCCTGCAAGGGCATCAGTTATACTAATGGTTAGTTAACTTTGTCATACCTGATCCTGATCATGTCAAAGAAATTCTTAAGTCAAGAAGTCTCCTGCCCCATATCCTAACATTCTCTCCCCTATTAATTTTTTACTTGGGCATAAGACCCAATTCTGAAAAGACTGAAGTTGTAAAGAACACTACGAATAAAAAAAAGCAAAACAGAAAAACTCTCACCTTTACATGGCATATTAGGCTTTGTAAGGTGATCTTTAACTACTATCTCATTCAATCCTGACATAAATAGCATATAACCCTGTGTTTCTAGGAGTGTGATCTATCAAGATCCATTTCTGGACAATAAGAGTACACGGGCAATATATAAAGAGATAAGGGCATTTGCTCAAAACCAGAAATCTCTTGCCAAACAAAAAAGTCAAAAAATGACTTTTTATTCACTATATTTCCAAGCACTAAGTACCTGTACACAAATATTATGAATAAGAATAAAAACTGCCCATGATTTTCACCCACAATTTTTAAAGCTAAAATTGAAACCAAAATGTTTCAAGTTTATACTGAGCCACTTTGGGACATGCCCCCAACTCAGTCAACTATGAGCTTATTCTCTTGGACCATCAGAAGTACTTTGGTGGAAAAGTTTGAAAATTGCTGCCCTGGATGATGTTCAAGGTTCCTCTGAAAGCCCCAGCATTTTCTCAACACAGGTTCCAACCCAATACTCAAAACCAGGTGCAACTGAATGAAAAAAGTTGGATGCCCTGAATCAAACTGGATAGGGAAAATGTGAGGAGACGAGGGGTCAAACTCCTCCTCTTGGGCCCCCAATTGTTATACTGCACACTTCACCTTGACTTTTCATTTCTTATTAGAATTCCACTCTTTCCTCTTTTCAAGGACAGTCATGAGAATGGTAATAAATTCTTCAGGTAACTTTCACCGTAACTATTTTACATCATTTAAATACCTAGGGGTGGGAGGGTCCTAAATTGGAATCCTTTCTAATTCTATCAGTACTCAAAACTAATCTCTTTTGTACATTTTCTGAGCCATTTTTAAAAAGGGGATGAATACAGTAAAGGCAGACAAGTAAAATAAAATGAATAAAAGCTAGGTCTGGTTATAGGAGTGTCATCTAATAAAGGAAAAGCCAGATGGATCTCACTTTGGTTGTTTGCTCTGAAGCCCTTGAGACCAAGAATTTATTCCAACTGGGAGACACCAGGCTTCCTTAACTTTATGCCATTCAACTTTTGAGTCACCATACTCTCTGTTCTATTTCTTTTTTCCCCAGTTTTACTGAGATATAATTGACATATAACATTATATTAGTTTAAGTTGTACAACATAATGATTTGATATATGTATATATTATGAAGTGATTATCACAAGTTTAGTAAACATTCATCGCCTCACATAGTTAAAAATTCTTTTCCTGTGATGAGAACTTTTAGATCTACTCTGTTAGCAACTTTCAAATATACAATACAGTATTGTTAAATATAGTCACCATGCTGTACATTACATCCCCAGAATTTATTTATCTTATTACTGGAAGTTGGTACCTTTTGACCACCTTCACTCATTTCCCCTGCTCCCCCCCAGGGCAACCACTGATCTGTTCTCTGTTTCTATGAGTTTGGTTTTTTTAGATTCCACATATAAGTGAGATCATACAGTTTGCCTTCTCTGTCTGACTTATTTCACTTAGCATGATACCCTCAAGGTCCATCCACGTTGTCACAAGTGGCAGGATATCCTTCTTTTTTTTACAGCTGAGTAACTTTCCATTATATATATATAACATTTTCATTATCCATCTGTCAACGGACACTTAGGTTGTTTCCATGTATTGGCTATTGTAAATAATGCTGCAGTGAACATGGGGGTGCAGATATCTCTTTGAGATAGCGTTTTCATTTCCTCCAGATATATACCCAGAAATGCAACTGTTGAATTATATGATATTTCTATTCTTAATTTTTTGAGGAACCTCCATACTGTTTTCCATAGTGGCTGTACCAATTTACACTCCCACCAATAGTACACAAGGGTTTCCTTTTCTCTACATCCTCACCAACACTTGTTATCTCTTGTCTTTTTGATGATAGCCCTTCTAACAAGTGTGGGGTGGTATTTCATTGTGAGGGGTTTCTTTTCTGGCTGAACAAGAGTCGCCCTGAGCTAACATGTTGCCAATCTTGCTCTTTTTGCTTGAGGAAGATTCACCCTGAGCTAACATCTGTGCCAGTCTTCTATTTTGTATGTGGGTCACCACCAGAGCATGGCCACTGATGAGTGGTGTAAGTCAACACCCAGGAACCAAACCCAGGCCACTGAAGCATAGTGCACTGAACTTAACCCCTAGGCCACTGGACCAGCCCCTCATTGTGGTTTTGATTTGCATTTCACTGATGATTAGTGATGCTGAGCACCTTTGCATGTACTTGTTGACCATTTTGCTGTTCTCTTTTTTTTTTTTTAAGATTGGCACCTGAATTAACAACTGTTGCCAGTCTCCTTTTTTTTTCTGCTTTTTCTCCCCCAAAGATCCCCAGTACATAGTTGTATATTTTAGTTGTGGGTCCTTCTAGTTGTGGTATGTGGGACACCGCCTCAGCACGGCCTAATGAGAGGTGTCATGTCCACACTCAGGGTTCGAATAGCCAAAACCCTGGGCCACCGAAGCGGAGTACGCAAACTTAACCCCTTGGCCACGGGGCCAGCCCCTGTTCTATTTCCATATCAGTCCTGAGAGATCTCAAGATAACTGAGATGTACACAGGACTGAGGTGGTCATTAAAATGCTATTTATTGTTGTACTGTGAGAAACTGCCATCAGAGGCCAACCAAGTGCCAACCTTTGCCTCAGTGACTCTCCGTCTCCAGCTTCCTTGGGGCTAACCTGGCCTGTTCTGACTGACATAGTTTTTCCATTCCAACAGGTTATAAGCAAGTCTTGCAGGCCTGAGAGCCAATCTGCTTCTGCAAGTGATTCTGCTTATCTTGGTTCTGATTCATTCTGTACTGATCTTACAAGTTTAACTGCCAAAGAACATCATGATAAATCCTGAAAGCAGCTATCAAGTACCCTATCATCCTAGGGCTTTCATCCCAAAATATACAAAAAGCACTGAAATCCTAGAAACCCTGAGCATTCAAATCTACTATCCACTTCTTCTGGACAAAGCAAAAGAACTTTCCTTCCCCACAAGATAGTGCCCCTGAGATACCAAAGCTACAACAGAATGTGGCTCTTATTCTAAGATACTCCAAACCATCTATTTTTGGTATAAGCTCATGTAGAAGAAAAGTAAACTTTTTAAAAATTTTGATTTACATAGCTAGTCTATTTAGTGTCTCTACCTTTTCAGGATCCTTTACCCTAATGATGTAGTTCTCATTTTCAGAGTTGAAATACTAAGTTTAAGTGAAGCCCATACACGGTGGCTGAATTAATCCATTCATACCTAAATCTTAGATGCAGGTAAACAGATCACCATGAGAAATCACACACCCCTTTCCAAACTTAACCACATTTTCAGCAAGTAAGGTCAGTCTTCCCTAGATTAAATCTGTTTGGTAACAATGATTTGAATGGTATCACCCTGTATTCACATGTAACCTTCATCTGGGTAAAGGCAAGGCCTTTTAAGTGTATTAGATTCAAAGCAGCTCTTTGAAGAGCCATTTCTGCAAGTACACGGTGTGCTCTCCTTTAACTGCCATAAATTAAAAAGCAAGTTTTCCTAAGCATCTCACCCTATGCCAAGGAAGAACCAGGCTTGAGTGGAAAGTGACAACATAATCCATCTCTATCAGAATCGTTTTCATCAACAAACAGTCAAGCCAATCTCAGAATGAAGTCCTACCTATTTTCTTTTACCTATTTTCTTTTCCTCCTTTAAAGAAGAACTGGGGTGCCGGCCCCGTGGCCGAGTGGTTAAGTTCACGTGCTCCGCTGTGGGTGGCCCAGGGTTTCGCCGGTTCGTAATCCTGGGCGCGGACACGGCACCGCTCATCAGGCCACGCTGAGGCAGCACCCCACATGCCACAACTGGAAGGACCCACAACTAAAAAAATACACAACTATGTACCGGGGGGCTTTGGGGAGAAAAAGGAAAAATAAAATCTTAAAAAAAAAAAAAAGAAGAACTGGAATTGCTTAAGCAACTCAAATAAGGAAATCTGAGGAATAACAGTTTTCCTAAATGCCAACTCAGTCCTAAGCTTGCCACATCACAATTAGAAATGACACTCAAGGTTAAAACAGAAAAGTTACAAGAAAATGTTATTTTTTAGAAGTGTTACACCATATAGCTAATCACTAAAAATAATGAAGTATATGGTAAATAGTAAATAAATAATAAGTACTACATAATTGTAAACTGAGATTCAGTGCAAGAAATATATATCAGCATATCTTTGATCCCGAATGCTCTTTTTAGTGGCAAAAGGAAACAGCTTCAACTTATTGGCATATCCCCTCCACAGTGTGCTGTTTATCTGCAACGCATTGTGGTATCTACCTGAGATGAGAGTTGGAGGTCAAGTAATGATTTGATCCCTGAAATGTGAGCAGAGGTGTGTGACATCCATTTGATGGAATATCATGAAACCATTAAAATTTTTTACTAGGAAGAGTTTCCAAAGTTAATGACAGTACATTAAAGCATAAAAAGCAAAATGTAAAATTATATTTATGATCTCAGCATAAAAATACTGAGAGAAACAATGATATGTTGTTAGTGGTTACCTTTGGTTATATAAGGGGAATGTAGAAAAGAGAGGAACTGTTTAGGCCTTCCTTGAGGCTAGGAATTAATGAAAGATCAATAACCCAAACAAAGTTAGCAAACAAGAAACTGGACAGTACCATAAAGGATTTTTTAAATACCCAAGTATCAAGGGCATCTTATGCTGAAAGACTGTGGTCAGGCAAGCACCTGGGACTTTTAATGCCAGAAAGCACTTCCTGGAAAGAAGTAATGGGTTCCTTCTTAAAGTAGAGAAAAACATAATTTAGTGAAATAATTATTGGCAACATTGAGGTAGCAAGAGACTACTATATTTAATTTGTGTTTAATTTTCTTCTTATCTGGCTCCATATTTTCTGTTTTTAATTATACAGTATTTAACTTGTAGAGTAGGTAGTTAATATTTATGCTTATAGAAAAATATGCTTATAGAAAAAACACAGTTGACTCTATTACACAGTCTCTCACTTCTGCGGCACCTAGGAGAACCTAACCATTGGCTAGTCCCACCCCTTTAATGGCTGACAGCAGAATCTTTGTCTAGGAGAGAAAAGTAGTAATGGTAGGCATGCTTTGTAACTTCATACTTATTCAACAAATTCCTCACCAATCATACTAAATTTGAATAATATCAAATTTATTGAATTTCAACAATGAATAGACTTAACAAAAGTATGGAAAATCCCTTATGTCAGAAACCTAACCACTGATGACATATAAACTCCTCAGTATGAAGTGCAAAAGTTCTCCATCATGTGGCCTCAAGCTAAATACCAACTTTCCTACTCAGTACTCCTCAATTTGAGGAGTCTCTCAAATTGAAAAAGAGAGTCTTTCAGTCTCTCTCTCTACCACACTTAATTACGAACATGCCAGTCTCATGCCTACTTCCATGACTTTATTCATACAGACCTTTCTACTTGAAATGCTGCTCCTCTTGTCCCATTCAGGAATTCAGGTTCAGCTCTAGTTCAACCTTCTCCCAAATTCTCAATAGTGTGACCCACTATAACTCTTTTATTAGAAACTCCATAACATATGCTGTCAATATACCATTCCTCCTAATAATCCTCAAAAAAAAAAACCAAAAAACCTGTTGTTTCATAGTATATGGTCTGTTTCCTTAAGGACAAAGACCATGTCTTTCCTATTTACTTTGTATTTTAATAAGAAGCCGGGAGAGAATGTCATGCAGTGGAAAGACAACAAGCTTCTCAGTCATACCAACCTGAATTCGAATCTGAGCTCTCCACAAACTAGCTGTGCATCCTTGGGCAAGCCATGTAAACTCTTTAAGCTTCAGTTCCCTCATTACAACATGGAGATGACAACAACCGCTTCATAGTGCGGAATGTAATCGATAATCTACAGAAAGCACCATCATAGAGCAGATAATAATATTCCTTTCTTTTCCTCTTTCCTTTTGCCCCTTTGAACTTCCATTGCATAAATCTAAGAAATCCAACTAAATCAGAAGGGGTACCTAGAATAAAGCCTTTTTACCCTTTCGGCTTCAGAGAAAATTCTGCCAAAAACTATCTGAGATTGGATAGTCTGCAGTGTAATTAAGACTGGTCACAGCACCTCACATCCAAAAAATATCTTCAACTGCATTTAAACTAGGGTCAAATCTCCTCTTAGTGAGATTCCAAGGCCCTGTTTATGTTCATGGTGTTCTCACTAAAGTAGGAAAGCTGGGAAAAACTTCCTCAGTATTAGATGTACCTAGTATAGAAAAAGAGACTCAAATCTGCTTACTTGATAGAATGGAAGAAACATATAAGGTTTTACTGTAAAAAAATAAGGTTTATTTCAAGAGTCATATAAGAAAGCTAATCTCATTATCTTACAGTCACACCTTATGTTGTCTGGGTAGCAGAGTACTTTACAAGCAAGGTAAAGGAAACACATACCATCACATCAATAGCAAATGCTCAGGACGAAAGACAGTGTCAGTCACCTCAGTTTTAAGGATACTATTTTATTTATTTTTTATTTTTCTTATTTTTGAGGAAGATTAGCCCTGAGCTAACATCTGCTGCCAATCCTCCTTTTTTTGCTGAGGAAGACTTGCCCTGAGCTAACATCCATGCCCATCTTCCTCTACTTTATATGTGGAACACCTACCGCAGCATGGCTTGACAAGCAGTGCCATGTCCGCACCTGCGATCCGAAACAGCGAACCCCGGGCCGCCAAAGAGGAATGTGCAAACTTAACCCCTGCACCACCGGGCTGGCCCCTAAGGATACTATTTTAAAGTAACAGGTAATAACTATCATTAGAACTAAAACTAGATCATCTTAAAAATTGCTGAGGGAAGGAAATAGCAAGAGAACATCATAAAAATCATTTTTAAAAGATGACAGAATTATACACCAAAATAAACTCAAAATGGATCAAAGACCTAAAGATTAGGCCTGAGACAATAAGTCTTTTGGAAGAGAATATAGGCAGTACACTCTTTGACATCAGTTTCAAAAGAATCTTTTCGGACACTGTAACTCCTCAGTTGAGGGAAACAATAGAAAGAATAAACAAATGGGACTTCATCAGACTAAAGAGCTTCTTCAAGGCAAGGGAAAACAGAATTGAAACAAAAAAACAGCTCACTAATTGGGAAAAAATATTTACAAGCCACTTATCTGACAATGGGTTAATCTCCATAATATACAAAGAACTCACACTGCTTAACAACAAAAAAACAAACAACCCGATCAAAAAATGGGCAGAGGACATGAACAGACATTTCTCAAAAGAAGAAATGAATATGGCCAATAGACACATGAAAAGATGTTCATCATCGCTAATCATCAGGGAAATGCAAATCAAAACTACACTAAGATATCACCTTACCCCCGTTAGATTGGCAAAAACATCCAAAACCAAGAACGACAAATGTTGGAGAGGTTGTGGAGAAAGAGGAACCCTCATACACTGTTGGTGGGAATGCAAACTGGTACAGCCACTATGGAAAACAGTATGGAGATTTCTCAAAAAGTTAAAAATAGAAATACCCTATGACCCAGCCATCCCATTACTGGGTATCTATCCTAAGAACCTGATATCAGATATCTCAAGAGTCCGTTGCACCCCTATGTTCATCGCAGCATTATTTACAATAGCCAAGACGTGGAACCAGCCTACATGCCCAGAAACTGATGATTGGATAAAGAAGATGTGGTATATATACACAATGGAATACTACTCAGCCATAAAAAAAAGACGAAATTGGCCCATTCACAACAATGTGGATGGACCTCGAGGGCATTATGTTAAGCGAAATAAGTCAGTCAGAGAAAGATGAACTCTATATGACTCCACTCATAGGTGGAAATTAGTATATTGAGAAGGAGATCCGATCGGGGGTTACCAGGGAAAAGGGGGGGGTGGGGGGAGGGTACGGAGGGGGAAGAGGTGTACCCACAACATGACTAACAAAAATGTACAACTGAAATTTCACAAGCTTGTAATCCATCATAACATTAATAAAAAAAAAAAAAAAAAAAGATGCAGAACTGTAAAAAAAAAAAAAAAAAAGCAAAGTCATTTTTACTCAAATATGGATGGATTATAAATAAAGTTTGGAAACAAAAAAAAAAAAAAAAAAAAGATGACAGAATTAAGACCAAACAGATATGAGATAAAAATAAATGTCAATGGAATAAACTCAACTATTTAAAACAAAACAGCCAATCAAGCAAAAGGGCAGGAGGAAATTATGATATTAATATCCAAGTTGTATTCAAGGCAAGAATCATTAAAAAGGACAAAGATGGCATAATAAACATATAGTTCACATTAATTTTTATGTATCTAATAACATGGCCTCAAAATACATAAAAACACACAACAAAACAAAAACTGTAGAAAACATAAAGCAAAAAGAAAAACAGAAAGGAAAAAACAATGGTAATGAGAGATTAACATTCAGATCATGAAAACCCAAAGTAAAAAAGTGACTAGAGGAGCCGGCCCATGGCTGAGTGGTTAAGTTCGGGCGCTCCACTTCAGTGACCCAGGGCTTCGCCAGTTTGAATCCCGGGCGCCAACATGGCACCACTCATCAGGCCATGCTGAGGCCGCACCCCACATGCCACAACTAGAAGGATCCACAACTAAAAATACACACCTATGGGGGCGGGCCTGGTGGCACAGCAGTTAAGCTCGCAGGTTCTGCTTCTTGGTGGCCCAGGGTTCGCCGGTTCAGATCCTGGGTGCGGACATGTCACCGCTTGGCAAAAGCCATGCTGTAGTAGGCGTCCCACGTATAAAGCAGAGGAAGATGGGCATGGATGTTAGCTCAGGGCCAGCCTTCCTCAGTAAAAAGAGGAGGATTGGCAGTAGTTAGCTCAGGGCTAATCTTCCTCAAAAATAAATAAATAAATAAAAATAAAAATACACACCTATGTACTGGGGGACCTTGGGGAGAAAAAGGAAAAATAAAATCTTTTAAAAAGTTAATTTAATTTTAATTAATTTAAACTTAAATAACCACATGTAGTTAGTGGCTATCACGTTGGACAGAGCTGGTCTATAACTACCCAAGTAAGTTGGTGAAACTTATGGAAGAAAGATTACAAAGCAAAACACATGCAAAAAAAAATTCCATTTAGTGGAAGAAGTGATAAAACAGCTATAAAAAGCAGAAACAGCTGTGGGGAGGGTAAATACTGAGAAAAGCTTCAGCTTAGGGTCCCTGCTGGCAGCTGAAACACCTCCTCCTCCTGGGTTCTAATAATAGCATTTTCCCCAAAAGCTTCAAGAGAATGTTTCTGTGGGGTTTTTTGGTACTAATAACTGGACTAGCAATATGGATTGCTCAAAAATCATGTGATTTTCCTGCTTTGCTATCAGTTCTATACAGTCAACCCCTAGCATGGTCAAAGGAAAAAGAGAAAGGGAAGAAAACAGAAAATGAAGATAAACATAAAAAAGTGAAAATGAATAGAGAGAAGGGGAAAGGAGGCCCTTCCAAAGGTAACAGTAGCACTGGCACCTGCTCAACTATAAGAGGCATGTTAAGTTTTGATTCCTTGAACAAACAAATATTCACTGAACACCAATTACATGTCAGGCACTGTGCGAGGCACTGGACTTATGGTGGTTAAAGAGGAAGAGTCTCCAGCTCTCAGGGTACTCAGAATGCAATGGGGAAATGGGCACTTACATAACTATGCTATGAAGTGAGAAGTGCTGTAAAAGAGATGGAAAAGGACAGGTCAGGATGCCTTCTAAAGGAGCACTATTTAAAGGATGACTAAGAACTCTCCAGGAAAAGGGGGAGGTATTACAGGAAATGCAGAGGAGCAAGAACCAGAATAGCAAGGAAGGAGATGAGAGAGTGAGTGAATGCCATGGTTTTTAACTGGGAACTTCATAGGGACTAAAGTACAGGTTAAATACCAGGGAAGGAATTTTCACTGTTTCCTATTTTCAGTGAGAAACTGAACATTTCTGAGCAAAATATGATAGCAACTTTGCTTCTGAAAAATTAAGCTGGTGGCAGTGTGGAGGCTGTCTGGAATTGGGGGACTGAGTCCAGATTGGGTGATTAGTTAGAAGGCTACTGAGATAATCCACAATGGGAGATGATGAGGGCCTTCAGTGAATATATAGTCTATATGTGCCCAGAGTCCATGTCTCTTTCTTTGGTAACAGAATCCTGATTTTTCACAGGGTAATCACCCCTCTGCCACTTACTCTAGAGTCCATGAAGTTCCAAGAAAGTATGGCTTTACATCAGGATCCAGGGTTGGTCGCAAAACTTAGGCCTGACTGAGCAGTGTATTCCATACTCTGATTATAAGAACAGGAACATAACAACTCAGTCCAAAAAGAGTCAGCCCCAGAATTTTCACTTTTGCTGTCTCTATTGGGATTGCATTCTTTTTTTTTTTTTTTTGCTTGATCTCTAAACTTGAAGTTGCTAAGGGTATCCTGTAGAAAACCCTGCTTGAGAATGAAGCCGACATATTGAGAAAAAAAGCCCACAGACAGGGACAAATCCTTGTTTAAGCATCTATATTTGACCATGCCTGAAGCAATACTACTCTCTGGATTTTTTAAGTACTATAAACTGACATATTTGGAAATGGAGGAAGAAAATAAAGCTTCAAGAGAAAAATCAGGAACAGAATTCATGGGATCTGGTGACTGCTTGGATGGGAAATGAAGAGGGAAGTATCAAATTCCACTCTGAGGCTTCTGGCTCCGTTGACTGAGTGGAAAACACTATTAACTGAGAGAGAGAAGAGAGGAGGAAAAGGTTTTGGTCAATGGAATGAGCTTACTTTGGGGACACTAAAAGGTATCTTGGTACTTGAATTTTGACTCTATCTGGATCACAGTACCAGGAAAACTGTGCATGTAGCTGGGTTCCAAGCTCAGAAGTAGACTGCACAGCAATCTAGGGTGACAGAGCAGTGCTAGAAGAACCATTCCTTTAGTAGTTTCACCAGACCACCTCCCAACAACTGGCATTTAGGAAACCCTGGGGAAACTGAAGTATCACCCCTAAGCACTACAGTATTTTGCTAGAGTGATAACTAGCTAGATGGAAAGCAATTCGGGAACCTATGACATAACTACACTTCAAGAATGAAGTCAAAGCTAGGCCAATACCCCACTCCCCAGTGTGCTGACCTCAGATAGAGGAGCCATGGAAAGAGGAAGAACAAACGATAGCATTGAAAACAGCAAGTGAGGGGCCGGCCCCATGGCCGAGTGGTTAAGTTTGCACGCTCTGCTTGGGTGGCCCAGGGTTTCCCCAGTTCAGATGCTGGGCGCAGACCTAGCACCACTCATCAAGCCATGCTAAGGTGGTGTCCCACATAGCAGAGCCAGAAGGACCTACAACTAGAATATACAACCATGTACTGGGAGGCTTTGGGGAGAAGAAAAAGGAAAAAAAAAAAAAGATTGGCGACAGATGCTAGCTCAGGTGCCAATCTTTAAAAAAAAGGAAAACAGCAACTGGAAGAGCACACATCCACCTTATTTCAAGAAAACTGGGGAGCAGATGCAAGCAGACATTTTTTGCACTTAGTACATACCAGGCACTCTGTGAGGACCTTCATGAACATTCTTATTGAATCCTCACAACTTACCAGTCAGGAAGGCATTACTCTCCCCACTCAGACAGCAGGAGCCAAGTTAAGCAGTAAAGCTAGGATTCAAATGCAGGTCCATCTGGTTACAAAGTTTATGCACATTTCACTACATCAACTACTTTCAGAAAATATATTGAAAAGTTTTATGCTTTATATATAAAAATGATGTCATCTCATCAAGAAGATTTTTTCTGAATTGGGTGTTTTATTGGCCATAGAAAGATCAGATTTGCAGTGACCCAGCCACAATGCCCCAATTCCTAGGCACAAGGCATGTACACACCAGATCTCTCTTTGGAGCTAAGGAGGCCATCAATGCTATGAAACCTATTAAACAACACATTTGGAGTTAACCAGCCATTGACAGAGAACAGGCTATAGCAACAATATGAGTGACTTCGTGGGGATAATCCCACAGCTGAAATTAAGTTTTGACTAGAGTTCCATAGAAAGAGTAAGAGAAAAAGATACCTCCAAAAGAGCTGTCCTACTGGCCTGAATGACAGGCAAAGAATGCTATAAAATTCGCTATCTTATACATTTCTTTGTCCCAATATATTAGCATAGTGAGAGGCAGCATAGTATAAGTATTAAAAGTGCAGACTCTGGAGCCAGATTGCCTAGGTTTGAATCCCAATTCCACCAGGATTCACTGTAGGACCTTGGCAGGGTATTTACTACGTCCATGTCTCAGCTTCCTCATCTGTTAAATGGTGATAATGATAGTATCCATCTCATACAGTTGTTATGAGGATTAAATAAATTAATACTTGTAAGGCTCTTAAACAGTGCCTGGCATGTGGTAAATAGGTGTTTGTTAAAAACATTAAACAAACAACTAATCCAGCTAGTTGGGGAGGAAGTTTGAACTTGAATTTCCAGTGTGGCCTCTCCCACATGAACTGGTAGAGAAAAATAAAAATAATCCTAAAACTTATTTAGAATTTATATGGGAACTTTTACATGAAGCATTCACAGACATCTGGAGGAAGAATAAATAGCCAAACATACATAAGCAGAAACCGAAACACACAAAAGGGAAGTAAGATGTTCAGTTTCACTGAACACACCATTCATAGATCTCAGGCAGGAACCCAAATCCTGTCAGTCCAAGTTTTACACAGCAGGCCAAGGGCTGCGTACATAAAAGAGGAGTCACCCTTAAAAACAGCCAGGTCTTCAACCAGGCACAACATCTCATTAATTTTTCCCTGTTGGTATTTTCTTAGAGGTAAATATTCTACCACCAGTCTCGGGACCTCAGCTGCTTCTGAGACCATCACTACATCTCAACGTTTTTAAAAGTCAAGCAAGACTCCCTTAAGTCACATTTCTGCTCTATCCTGTCACCATTCCAGATTTTTAAGAGGTTAAGACCAGAGTTATTAATGAAGCAAACTCTAAACACGGGAAATACCTCTACAGAATCCAAGTCACCATTTAGTCAAAGTAGTTTTTAAAATCTTAAATCTTCGAATTTCTAGAAGGTATGAACTCCACGACAATAGTTCCATATAAATAGATGTGAAATTGCTTATACATTGTGGGGAAGGAGTGACGGGTTTGAAGATAAAAAGGAAACGACAGAGAGGTCCTGCCACTCTCTGACAAGGACCCAGCATTAACAAAAGGCACACAAATTCTAGTCTCATTAGCAAGCCCCCTCCCCCACACCACTGCCATTACAATCGTCCACTTTCATGCACAGGCTCTCCCTGTCGCCTTCTGCTTCACGCTCATCCCTGCCTAAGCTTCCTTCTAGGCCACCCACAATGCCTACCCTTTGCTCTCAGAAATTCTTACAACATCAGCCTTCTCAATATTGGCCCGACTGCTGTCACCGCAAGTTTCACTCAGGGCATCAACCTTGTGCCCTACTCCTATCTACAGACTCCGGCCTATAAAACCTCACTACAGCACCTCCAACAGCCACGTCCTCTCCAGCAGTCTTGGAGCTGAGCTTCACCCACTTCTGCTTCTCCTGCCCTCAACATATGCCATCCACCCTCCCTCACCAAACCCCTTCCCTCGTCCGTCCTATCCACGCCCTGCCCGTCCCTCTTTTCAGAATTTCTTCCAAAACAAGTCGCCCACAGCAGTCGCCCTCCTGTCTGTCGCGCCCAGCACTTCTCCCCATGCTCTCCGAGCCCTGCCAACGCTCCTGGTGCTTCGGCGCATCCAGCTGCCCCCGACCCCCGGCCCCTTCCCAGCCCACCTGCTGTCCTCAGGCAGGCGGTCCTCGCAGCCGCCAAGCTCCATTCCCGCGCCCTCTGGCCGCATCCGGGGCTGCGACGTCGCCTCCTCTCTGAAGAGAGGCGTCCCTGCCGTGTCGCCCCTCAGCGTTCCCGGACTTCCCCCCGGGAACGGAGGAGGCACCCACGGCGTGTGGGCTCAGGGTGAGCCACCGCACCCGGGCTGAGGCAGCGGCGGTCACTGCTGCCTCAGCCGCGGTTCCCAACCCTGCCACCCCCACTTCCGGCTCCAAGAACTTCAACTCCCAGCAGGCACCTCGAAGACCCGGCCACTCCCGGCATGCACCACTCTATCCAAGGTGAGGCCGCGCTTGCGGCTGATAGCAGACGGTTGGCGAGTGCTTGCGGGCGTGCTGTGGGATAGGAACCCGGGTCTGAAATGCCCGCCAACGATAGTCTCAAGATTCGGTACCACTGTGGACACTTACACACTCCTGTCACACTTCACTCTTGGGACCGGACTCGGTCAGAGATCTAGACTAGGAGACGACGCTGGGCTGAATCCAAGGGCGGTTAACCCCACTTCTGCCTGCCCTGATTTAGCACCTGTTGGTGGTGTTTGGAGATCTCAAGCATTTCAACGAAGAGCTTACAAACTGAAGGCCACATGTTGCTTTGGCATCACAAAGAAAAAGCAGGAAGGAAAGGCTTTGGGGGCAGGTTTTCTGGAGGATTGATATCAGGACAGAGTTTTCAAGGATGAGTATGAGGTAGCCAGGAGAAGAAGGGAAGAGGAGGTGGAGAGAGCAGCACAGGTATGAGGACGCACGCTGGTTTGGGAACTGCTGGTTCCAAGTAGTAATCAGAGCTGGGAAGAGGTGGGGAACAGAATGATGTGGGTGAACAGGCAGGCCGGATCATGAAGTGCCATTCTGAGGAGTTTGAGTGGTATCCAGAAAACATTTAGGAGCAAAGCAAGCATATGCAAATCAAGGAGTGATTTGATCAAACCTGCTTAGAAAGCTACTTTGGACAATGTGGAGAGCGAATGTGGTATGTCCTATGTTGGAGATAAGGGCAGAAGAATAGATATGAGAGGAGATTGAAAGTCCCTAAAGGGGCCAAGGTGGTAATGCCAGTGATGAAGTGAGCCAGTTTGTAGGAGAATGGCAGAAACTCTGAACTGGAAACCACATGCCTCATCCAAGAAGGAAAGTCTCACCTTCACTATAATTGAATGTTGCCAAATGGGCATATGGGCCTAGAGCTGCCAGGTTCTCTCATTTTTATAAAGATGCTAGGATCTGCATTTTTAAGTACACTTTCCAAATTTTTAAATATTGGCAACAAATTAAACATTTGTAAACATCATGCAGGCCAAAAAAGTTTGTCTGTAGGCTGAATGTGGCCTTTGGGTTGCTAGTTTGCAAGCCCAGGACTAAACTAGGGTGGTGGCTGTAGGGAGCAAGGAGGTTTGGATTAGAGCAGTGGTAAGGCAATGGAATCAGCACAACTCTGTGAGCAAGGGATCAAGGTTAATTCCATAAAAAACTAGTTGCTCTCTTAAAAATAATATGACTTGCAGGAATTTTCAAACTTGAGAAAACTTTTTTGTCTGTCAATTAAAAGAGAAATGAAAGAGCCTTTTATTGCAAATTAAGATTTCAAACTTCCATGTATATAAAAAATACTTACTCTTTGTTCAAACTTTCTCATATTTTCCTGCTAAAGGGTTATACTTTTTAAGAAAGGAGCAGTGTTAGTTACTAGGATTTCACTGCCTTCTGTTTCTACAAATGTATGAACTTTATTTGTTGGCATACAGTATAATCTCAAATTAATCCCACATGATCTTAACATACATTTACATGAAAGTCAGCTTTATCAGGAAATTCTAGAACTAAAATTGTAATAAAAGTTCTAGAAAATAGGATTTTCCTCATATGCCCAAGTCTGGGTTTACACGTATTTTCTTTAAAGTAGTCAGTTAATAAACATGGCAATAACCTACACTAGCCATGTTTTCTCTCCCCTCACCCCAGGTAGCCATATACTGAATCCCTTGTTTATGATTCCACTGCTTCCCTTTTGATATAGTTTCTTTGTATCTGACTACATTCCTAAAAAAATATTATTTTTTAAATTTTTGTGTTTTAACTTTATAAAAAGGGTATTAAGCTGTATTTATTCTTTGGGGCTTTACTTTTTTTGCTTAATATTACATTGATAGATTTATTCATATTGTTGTGTGTCACTATAGTTCATTGATTTTGACTGCTATATTATAGTCCATTGTGTGAATACACCAGTTTATTCATGCTGTCTTTCATTGATTGATATTTGGATTGTCTCCAGATTCTTGCTATTGTAAACAGTGCCGCTTTGAACATTCTTGTACATGTCTCCTCTTGTAGATAAGCAAGGGTTTCTTTTGAGTACATACCTAGAAGTGGAATTTCTAGGTCATAGGGTTATTGTCTGTTCTAGATTTTGTTTTGAGTGGTGGGTTTGTAGGTCCATAGCTTTTAAAATAACTAATAGTTATGAAGTCATAACAAGCTATAATTAGTTATTTAAAATAATTAAACAAATGAAAATGAGCCATGTACGGAAAATGATGAGAGTATGTCATGAAACAAGGATTATGATTAATCCAGTTTTGCGCATCTGGGGTCCAAATGCAAAAAATTGTCAAATATGCAAAAATATCAAGCATCAAAGTTCAAAAGTGTCATTTAATGTAATGGCCTTACTTAGTAACTACTTGCTGAATTAATTAATTAATATTTTAAAAGTCAAAAAACCTGAAGAAATGGGGCTGGCCCCGTGGCCGAGCGGTTAAGTTCGCGCACTCTGCTGCAGGCGGCCCAGTGTTTCGTTGGTTCCAATCCTGGGCGCGGACATGGCACTGCTCATCAAACCACGCTGAGGCAGCGTCCCACATGCCACAACTAGAAGGACCCACAACGAAGAATATACAACTATGTACCGGGGGGCTTTGGGGAGAAAAAGAAAAAAGAATAAAAAAAACCTTAAAAAAAAAAAACCTGAAGAAATTTATTTGATCTTTACCAATTTGTTTTCAAGATCACTAGGATGCTGCTTTTATACAAAGAGCAGTAGGTCTTAGCATACCACTGGCAGAAAGCCAATTTCACTCAAGAATCAGTTATTCAAATAGCAGATTTTTAAAATTCATTACATTACCTATTTGTCAAAAACTTGGTTTTAAGAAATAATTTCCTCAAATATATTCAACAAATATCAATATAGTTATGAATATGTTCTTTTTTATTACATTTACTAAAATTATTCTTAGCATTTAAAAAATATTCACATTTTAAAAGCTAAGTGATGTCTCCCATTGGCCAAGTCAAAAACAATTTGAGCATCAAAATGAGTTAATTCATGAAATGTATAAATAACTATATTCTTCTCAAAGGTAAGCACAGTCCTCAGACTCTTCATCCGTTTGCTTTTCAGACTAAATTTTTTTTTTTGAGGAAGATTGGCCCTGAACTAACATCAGTTGCCAATCTTCCTCTTTTTGCTTAAGGAAAATTGTCTCTCAGCTAACGTCTGTGCCAATCTTCCTCTGCTTTATGTGGGATGACGCCACAGCCTGGCTTGACAAGCTGTGCTAGGTCCGTGCCTGGGATCTGAACCTGCCAACCCTGGGCCACCAAAGCAGAACACACGAACTTAACCACTATGCCACCAGGCCGGCCCCTGGAATAGAATTTGTAACACAAAATGAGTCCCTGAATATCTATGGAAAGTTTATATGTATATATAAAAATATATATGTGCAAAGAAATAAATAAATAGAAAAAGGAAGGAAGAAAGGGGGAAGGGAAAGCTCTTTTTCACACTAGAATGTCAACTGATAAGTGTAGAGTTAGAAAATCACTATTTTGTAACCACCATAGTAATAATTGATTCAGTCAAGAATCACCAATGGATGCTAAAGCCGTTAGTGAAATTTATTCTGAAACAGGATATTTATACAGTTTCAAAATATCTCCCCACAGATTACTTATTCACTATAAATGGGAAAAAGGGTACTTTTACAGTGGGGAAATCTGGTGGGTATCACCTTAACCAGGTGATCAAAGTTAAGATCACCAATAATAAAACAAAATGACATCATGTGCCTCGTGATGCCAGGCACTGAGAGGAACACGAAATCACTTACGCAGTATTCCTGACAAAAGGGAATAACCTGGGGCCGGCCCAGTGGCGCAGCAGTTAAGTTCGCACGTTCTGCTTCTCAGCGGCCCGGGGTTCGCTGGTTCGGATCCCGAGTGCGGACATGGCACCACTTGGCACACCATGCTGTGGTAGGCATCCCACATATAAAGTAGAGGAAGATGGGCACGGATGTTAGCTCAGGGCCAGGCTTCCTCAGCAAAAAGAGGAGGCATGGCAGTAGTTAGCTGAGGGCTAATCTTCCTCAAAAAAAAAGTGAATAACCTGAATCTAATCACAGGGTAACAGTAAGACAAAACCAAACTGAAGGAGAATCTAGGCAACAACTGCCTTCAACCTTCAAAAATGTAAATATCATAAAAGACTAAGAAAGGCTGACAAATTTTTTCAGATTAGAGGAGACGAAAGAGGCAGGACAAAGATGCAACATGTGAACCTGGGTTGGATCCTAGATTGGAAAATCAAAATTGCTGTAAAGGACTTCATTGGATTAATTTGCAACATTTGAATATGAACTGTACACCAGTTTATTGATGTTGTCTTTCATTGATTGGCATTTGGGTTGTTTCCAGGTTTTTGATATTGTAAACAGTGCTGCTGTTTATATAATTGAAATGCATCAATGTTAAATTTCCTAAATTTGATCATTTTAGCATGGTTATGTAAAGGATATCCTTAGAGATATATTCTGTGGAGTCGTGACGTCTGCAACTTATTCTGAGATTGTCCAACAACAAAAAATAATAACAATTATAGCTAGCTATCTATATAGAGAGAAAGCCAATGTGGCCAAACTTTAATAATTGGTGAATCTTGATGAAGTGTATATGAGTATTTATTGTGCTGTTTTTGCAACTTCTCTAGATTTGAAAATAGGCAAGGATTTAAAAAATCCTTTAAAAAAAAGACAAGTTTTAAAAAATAGACATGGATCTTAGTATGGTTTGTTTTTCTTATGACTGTATCCTGATCAATAGAGCTAAAATTTTAATGTTTCACATAGGAAATTCTTAGCTTATAATGATTAATTTTGAACGTATTTGTAATTAATTAATTTTTTTCACACAGTTTAGCATTTTTAGAAGTCTTTAGCCAATTTTGCCAAATGACCAATTCACTGATTTTACCAAATTTACTTATTTACCAAATTCTTTTTCTTTTCTTTTCTCTTATTTCTTTGAATAAAGCTTATAGCAGTATCAGATGGGGTGATTCTAAAAGCTTTTGAAGAATTTTGTCAAGTTTTAATTGATTGGTTTCTATTTTGTCTTTACAGCAACATTTCCATCTCCTTTAAGCATTTAGTATTCGTTCATTTATTCAATGATATAGGAAAGCTCATTGCCAGCCATAGGCAATGCATACAAACTCAGAATTTAGAAAGTTACAATGAAAATTTCAAAAATCTTATTTCTGGACTGAGCAAACTCTTACCACATTTGAGGAAAGTTCACCTTGTCCCTTCCCAGTTCCCTGCAACTCTACCTGGATAAAGCTAGGCCAAGAGAAGGGATCTTCTACTGAGGGAAAGAGAGGGAGGAGAGTGAGTCCACAGTCCAGCCTGGCCTCTTTATCCCGGAGCCAGGAGGCCAAGGAGAGAAGCAGGGGGGGAAGGGGGAATGCCTACGAGGCCCCAAGGCCCTAGAACTCTAGCTCTCCAGAGCCTTCCCAGACTACCAATCACATAGGAAATCCAGGATATCTTTTTAAAAAGAAACAATCTTTTTGTACATGGGGGAAATTGTGTGATTTATGTAAATTTGTGTAGCTTTAGAAAATTCCACAATTAGTCATTCAGTGACTTGACCTAGAACCCTTGGTTTTCAGGACACCTACCCTGCCCAGAGAAGACAAGGCTAACATTTACGAGTGAGCTAGAGGCCCACCCATGAGTCCAGAAAAAATTCCCCTTCAAGTTCCCCTATCTACGCAGAGCAGATTCCTTAGTCAGAGAAAACCAGTGGTCAGGGAGCTGGAGACCAGTAATGCCTCCAGCTATGCCTGCAACCCTGCCTGTCCTGTTCTCGGCTGTATCACTGCGCTGGAGCACAGTGTCTTGCAGAGTAGGAACTCAAACTCTGACTGAATAAATGAATGCATATATCCTGAAATAAAAAGGCAAAGACCAGAACAGCAAAAGCTTAGAACAAAGGAGAAGGGCAACACAAAAGAGAAACAGGAAGCTACAGCAAAGCGGCAAAGAAAAAGCTACTGCAGCAGAAAACAGTTACAAAGGGGGTAGAATGAGAAGAATTGAGCAGAAAAGAGAAGAAAAACTGTACTGTGGGTACAAGTAGCTTAAGGGAGTTAGGTATAACAACTAATAGTTATACCTAACTAATATATATTATAGCTACATATAATACAAATTGTGCCTAACTCCCTTATTATACTAGTAATAATACAAATTACTTCAACATATGAATTCTAAAAATCCTCTTCTGAAACACAAAAGAACTGTTAACTAAAATCAGACAAAGACATTGCAAGAAAGGAAATTACACACCAATATCACTCATGAAAAGAGAAACAAAATCCTTGACAAAATATTAGCAACTTAAATCCAACAACAAATCAAAAGGATAATACACCATAACCAAGTAGGTTCATCCCAGAAACGCAAGGATGGTTCAACATTTGAAAACCAGTCAATGTAGTTCACCATATTAATAAATTTAAAAAGAAATCCATTTGGTCATCTCAATAGATGCAGAAAAAGCATTAGATAAAATTCAACATTCACTCAGGATTAGAATTCTTAGCAAACCATGAGTAGAAGGGGACTTCCTCAATCTGATAAAAGGCATGTACAAAAAAATCTGATTATCATACTTAATGGTGAAAGACTGAATGCTTTCCCCCTGGGGTTGAGAACAAAGCAAAGATGTCTACTTTCACTGCTCCTAGTAAACATGGTACTGGAGTCCTCAGTCAGTGCAATAAGGCAAGAAAAAGAATACAAGGCATACAGATTGGAAACAATTATGCTAGGTAATATATAATCCAGATAAAAAAAGAGTATATATTTTATGAGTCCATTTATATAAAATTCTAGAGAATGCAAATTAATCTATAGTGACAGAAATATCAGTGGTTGCTCAAGCAGTGGTTGGGGGGAAGGGATTACAAAGGAGCAAGTGAAAACTTTGGAGATTATGGATATATTTATTATCCTGATTACAGTGGTGTTTTCACAGGTATATACACCATATACCTGTATAAACTGCACACTTTAATATATGTCTTTTACTGTCCATCAACTATACCTCAATATAGCTGAAAAAAGAGGGACTTAAAAGACATATCAAACTAATAAAAACAAGTTAAAGGATGAAATACATAAGAGTTGTGCTTACTTTTGAAGAGAAGGTAGATCTCTATGCACATTATGAAAAGAGAGCCAGAGGGGCCGGCCCAGAGGTGTAGTGGTTAAGTTGGCGCACTCCGCTTCGGCAGCCTGGACTTTGCAGGTTCGGATCCCGGGTGTGGACCTAGCACTGCTCATCAAGCCACGCTGTGGCAGCATCCCACATAAAATACAGGAAGATTGGCACAGATTTTAGCTCAGGAACAATCTTCCTCAAGCAAAGAGAAGAAGATTGGCAACAGCTGTTAGCTCTGGGCCAATCTTCCTCAAAAAGAAAAGAAAAGAGCCAGAAAGTGTTAATAGAAAAGTGTGATGTCGGTAGGCCTGCCAGATTTAGCAAACAAAAATTTAAGCCTCCAAGTTAAATTTGAATTTCAGATAAACAACAAATAATTGTTTAGCATAAATATATCTGAAATATTGCATGCAACATATCATAGTAAAAAAATTTGCTGTTTATCTGAAACCTGGACCAAACTTATACTAAACAATTGTTCACTGTTGATCTGAAATTCAAATTTAACTGGTCTTGTATTTTATCTGGCAATCCTAGATGCCGTCATATCTACATTGTATGAAATCAAGCCTCTGAAAAGGACAGCCGCTTGAAGCCTCTGTTTATTTTGACTTAGATGAAGCTGCTGAACTGCTGTACTCTAGACAAAGGCTGCCTGCTCAGTGTCCAGCACAGTGCCTTATTCACAGTGGGTGCTCAGAACATATTTTCTGCTCTGCAAGCTGTGTGGAGATAAGGACTGCATCTGTCCTGCTCACCATTTTATCCCGAGGGCCTATTACTGTTCCTGGTGCTCAATGAATATATGATTAAATGAATAGCTGCATCTTCTGCCCCAGAAAATTGCAGGGTTGACCTTTTAATACCAGCCCTTGTAGCTGGCTGATCAACTTCTTGGACAAGCCCCAGTTCTGATTTCTTGGCTTGTCTCCCTCTTCACTTTTGCTGTGTGTGTCTCAGGTTGCTGTTTTATTTTGTATTGTTTTGTGCGTGACTGACCTATCCTTACCTACATTGCCTCTTGTTTTCTTGTTTTTCCCTTTGGAATCTGGGTGATTGCACTGAGACTCTGAGACCCTCAGCCCTTGGGCAAACCTGAGAGTCTGAAACACAGCAGCTAGGATTGCTTAATGAATTATTGTAGCATGTTCCCTTTAGAGCTAAGGAGATTTTGGATGGGGTTTCAGGTTTGGGGAGACCAGTATAAAAGGAAATCTTTATATATTGGTGGTGGGAGGATTTTAAACATTTGGGATTTTTATTATCCTATAAATATCTGAAGTACAAAATGCATTCAAACTCTAAATGCATTAATTTTCTTCCACAAAATTAAGAACTTAACCTAAGATTCCTCCTTGTAGTTTACTCCCACAAATAAGCAGAGACTGTAGAAGTTATTTCTAGTGAGAGAAGGATAGTGTGGAGAAAAATGTCTTGTACTTAGGAGATTTTAGAACTGTAAGGAATCTTAGGATTCTTTATTTAGTTACATAATTTAGTATAACTACCTGCTTGTTTTGAAGAGGAGTATGAGGCCCAGACACTCTCCCAAGTTCACCCATTGAAGGTCTGAAGTGAGAGAAAGATAACACTCAATAAAACCTAGGTCTCCCATGTACCACCAGCTCTATAACCCACTTTCCCTAGTTCTTAGCAGTTGGGAAAGCGGTGATGGCTGTAGGGTGGAACAGTAATAAAAGGAAGCACATTGTGCTAAGAGCATACATGCTACTCTTCTTGGCATGCTGAATACTGTTCTTGGGTCTTTCTGAGCCCTTCCTCCACCATTAAAGTCTCTTGTACCCCTTCATCGGTGTGTTCTCGGCTGATTCACTCTTCTTATATGGTTATATTTTTGTCTTGGGGAAAAACTAAATTAAGTACAGGCTACTGTGGTTTTGAGATACTTTAGGTCACCGATTCGTTTCTATGCAAAAAGACATTTTAAGAAGTAGAGAGGAGGAAGGTGGCAGAGATTTCTAAAGGGACAGAATACCTGCCCTTGATTTTTTCCTTAGACGTAAATGTCTTAGATAATTTAAACTGTTATGACGATGGCATAACCTAAATGCTTCCACACAAACGCAGTTACTTTAAAGGAGGAGAAGGAGGTAAGAAGAGAGGGAATATCACATTTTGTACATAGGGGAAAAAAAGGTTATTACGTAGGAATTCATGAAATATTAAAAAGTTTTCCTATAGGGATGATTGGAAAGAAAATGAATCCTCCTATCAATTCCAAATGCAAATGAATTAGAGAAAAATGCAGTCAAATAAGCAGAGGTACGTACTTACCCCTCTCCCAAGGGAAGATGAGGTCTTATTAAGGTAGCTAGTACTATGCAAAATGTTTTGAGTGCCAGTTGAGAAGTGGTACAGATACGGGAAACGTAAGCATTCACTTTCATTGGTAAGGTAAGGTGACGCAAGAATTGTGACTGCAGCCTCTGCTTGGCGTCCAGTCGTGGCGACTCCGCATGCTGCAGGTGGAGGAGCTGGCTAGGGAGAGGAGAGCTGGGACGCGGTTCTGCAATCTACACTCGCAGGGGTCTGTCCTGCCTCCAAGGCTGCATTGCAGTGGGGTGTGAAAAGTTCGTGTGTACCAAAGCTTAGGGGGCCCTTCTGTAGCAGGAGGGACTCGAAGGACACGGAGGAACATGATCTCATCTAAGGCATGTGATTCTGAGGTGCTCAGGGTCCTGCACACCCCAACTTGGGCTGAAAAGCGAACTGCCAAAACAGCAGCCCTTGCAGGCGCCCAGAGCTGCGGGTGCAGTGTTTCCTCCCGTCCGGCAAGGGCCGCTAGGAGCGAGTCCCCGCGTGGGGCGACTCTCGTTGGCCGCTCGTCTCTGTAGCCCGCCCGCAGCCGCGGGTGGGAGGGAGAGGAGGCCGCCAGCACGCGTGCGCGCTCCGTCGGTGCGGCGAGCCTGCGTGCGTGAGTGGGAGGTGGCAGGCCTCAGCCTCTGGCCTTCACGGCTGTCGGTCCCGGCGCGACGTCTCGAGTCATGAACCGGTTTGGTACCCGGTTAGTGGGAGCCACGGCTACCCCGTCGGCGCCACCGAAAGCCCGCGGCAATGAAAACCTCGACAAAATTGATATGTCTTTGGGTGAGGAGCCGAGTTGGACCGAGTTGGAGTGGGGGGAGGGCTGGGTGGAACCAAGTCCCGCGGTTTGTGGGGGAAGGGGCAGTTGGCCGCCGTTGTCGATCGAGTTTTCTCACGGGTGGGCGGAACCAGGGGAGGGCCCTGGGCGCGGAGGCTGGACAGGCTGGTGCGGGGGTCGAGCCGGAGGGACCCGGGCGTCCCCACGGCTGGGCTGTCTGAGGAGGGGCTGTGGGGGCGGGGGGCGCCCGGGCCCGGAGGGTTGGAGGGGCCAGGGGTGCGGACCGTTTCCCCCCCCAAGAGGCGCTACCACTCGCGGGTGAGCCGGCTCTTTGTGAGGATCGCTCGGCGGGGCTGCCTGGAGCGTGTTGGCGGTGGGCGTTCTCGGGGAGAGGGGAAGGTCGCCTAAGCTCTTCCTCCGGAGGAGGCTCCTGGAGAGCCCCGGCGGGGCTGCGCGCCTTGGAAATCCGTGCTGCCCGAGAGGGGCTGGTTGGCCCTTTCTGCGCCCGGCCTCTGCCTGGCGCTGTGGGAGAAGCGGAGGGACGCCCCCGAGAGTTGTCGCTGTGACAGGCGCCAGCCCGCGGGGCGCCGACCCGGGAGCGTGTGGCAGACGGAACACAGCGCCAGGCAGGGACTTCATCAGATGGTGCTGTGTTAGGCGGCGCTAGGGAAGCGCGTTCTCCTTAGCCAGGCCTCCCGGTTCGTTGATTAGAAAATTATGAAGCAGAAACCGGGGGCGGGGGGGGGGGCAATTACGAGGGTTGACGGGAGCCGGGTACGGCGCGGAGTCTAGCACGTAGAAGGGGGGAGTGGTTTGGTGAGGATCGTGTGAAAATCGGGAGGACTGGTGATTCAATTAAAAATTCCCACCGAACTCTACTGAGGCACTAGTCTCTCTGTTCGGCTCAGCTGGTTAAAAAGTAATCCCGTTTTTACCGGGATTCAAGTCATGGTGTTAGATGTGGTCAGCTGCCTGTTGTTTCTGTGGCCCACAGTTTTCTGGATATTTGAGAAGTACCTGACTCATGGGTGCCGCTGTGTAACTTTTCCGAGGATGGTAGCTTTCTCTTGTTGTGGTTTATCTGCAAAGGTTTAGTCAAAAGTCAAGAACTCTTGGTTTCTCTGATTGCCACGAGTCAGATCCCAGTATATGAATTAACTAAATCATCAGAAATAATAGGTTTGGCCTCGTCTTGTCTTAGTGCTAGTCAATAATGAAGGCTATAGAAATGAGAAATCTTTTGAGCTAATAAGGCCAAGAAAAAGTATAATAACGGATATTTATTGATGCTTACTACCTGCCATGCACTGGACTAAGCATTTTATCTGTAACTCGGTTTATCCTCATAATAACCGTTCTATGAGGTATGAGCTCCTGTTGAGAAAGAGCCTAGAATCCAGAACCACGCTGTCCCAGTTCAAATCCTGCCTCTGCCACTTATTAGCCATGTGGTCATGGGCAGATGACTTCTCAGTGCCTCATCTGTAAAAAGGTGCATAACTGTGCTTGTCTGCCTCAGAGGGTGGTTGTATTAAAATGAGCCAGTAGGCATATATAAACCGTTTAGAACAGTACCTGGTACACAGTAAGCATTGTATGACATATACACACACTAAGCTATTATTGTTATTCCCATTTTACAAAACCTGAGGCGTAGAGAAATTAAATAGCTTGCCTAAATTCAAACAACAAGTAAGTGGTGGAGCCAGCATTTCAGTCTGGCTCTAGGGCCCCAAGCTTTAGCTGTTGTAGGAAGTGTTAAACGTGTGTTTTCATAACCAATACGTTTCTTAAGTTTCTAGGTTTTTTGTATGTATTTTGTTTGGTCATTAGGATGTACAAGTGAAGAAAACTTCTCTAAATAGGTAGAAATGTAGAGCTGTGGATGGCTAAAGTAGAGCTTGGCCCCTTTTCTCCTCTCCAAGAACATACAGCATTCTGTCAGGTGCCTTTTTTTTTTGATGAGAATTTTACAGAGATGGGATGAAGAAATGATATCTATTTCACAGTTATTATGCTTTGTGAATATATTGTGAATATTATGCTTTGTGATTGTATCTGGAGAGGTTTTAGAATCTAATTCGGGTTACCGATAAACTGGCCTTATTGTGGCTCAGTTTCTTAATTTGAAAATGGGTAGTATAATAATTTCATAGAATTGTGAGAATTAAATGAATACATGTCAGAAGAAGGCCTCTTAGTACTCAGTTACTAGTATTATTATTACCGTGTATATACCCTTAGTGTTATAACAGAAACTTATAAAAGTAGTTCATCGTAATGGTTTGGTTTTTTTTTTCCTTCTGTTACCTACCCTATCTACTCCTTGAGTAGGAGAAAGCCATTTTCTTCTTTTGAATTAGAAGAATCCTCTCTGCCACATTTAACTTGAGGATTTAGACAATAAAATGTTTAAATATAAAACAAAATGTTATGTTTGATATGCATTTCTACTTTTAATGTTTAGTTATGTTATATTCCATAATGCTCTTCTTTAAAATTAACCTGGTTAGTCAAAAGTATACTCTGCTTCTTTTTTTTTTAATGGTCCCCAGACAAAATTCATTTCTTTGGTTTGCTCTCATGGCTCTGAGATTTCAGACTTCTGGTGAAGAAGTAGTAGCATCTTGTAAAAAGAAAGTAGTACTTCAAAAGTAGTGTCTTTCTGACTGTAGTTTTCCCTTTCTGCTCACTGAGAATTTAAGTTCATGTATCTGATGTTCATGAAACCTTTTTTTTTTTTTAAACTGTTTTTGAGTGTCTTTAACTTTGATGAACTCTTGTAGTTGAAGGATTGATCTCAAGGAGATAAGGAAGTACTTTGGGGGACATTTGAATGATTTTATTCGAGTATTTGTTTGAATGTGATTGAGAGTCTTAAAGATAGCAGGTAGATGAGATAGAATAGTAATATGTAAGAAAGGATCCCTATTATCTATATTTCCTTCTTTGACTTCAGAAAAGACTAATTATATTAATATAATTGTTAGATTATGTGTTTAGAGCACTTTGGAAAACATAACTGAGGTTATGTTTTACTTTCCTTTGTTAAATTTTATTAAGAAGTTGTTGACCATGTTCAATTTCTTTAGTTTATTTTCTTTATCAGTCATTAAAATTAATGTTGGAGTTGAGACTG
This sequence comes from Equus quagga, assembly GCF_021613505.1. Taxonomy (NCBI): domain Eukaryota; kingdom Metazoa; phylum Chordata; class Mammalia; order Perissodactyla; family Equidae; genus Equus; species Equus quagga. The sequence goes on along the minus strand of NC_060270.1, from coordinate 26,255,044 downwards.
TGGAAAAATGGATATGTCTAAAATGAGTATTTTTGGCTTCTAGTAACTTCCTTTTAACAGATGCAAATAGGAATTTGGAGTACATTTACTTTCGTAATCTTTACGTTTTTCTGTTGTGGAATTTGAACAATGTGGTGTTTGTGAATTACTTTGGGGAGTTTGAAAGTGTTTTTGGAAATAATGAGGCTTAGATCAGCAGAGAAAGAAAAGGAAACTCTGAATTACTTTGCTAGTGGAGTAGAGAACTAATAGTGTTTTCTTCTTGTACTTTATCTTTTTTATGGTACTTGTTTAATTTTGTATTTACCATTTACATGTCTGTTTCCATCAGTAATTTTAAACTTATTGAGAGCAGGGACGATATTTTACTTTCCTTTGTTTCTTACAGCACAGCTTGCCATCTGTATTCATTGCACATAGTATATACTCCATAAATATTTGTTGTATTGAGCTGAACTTAGAAATTTTATGTTTTAATTGAATGATTTATTTTTTGGCCACCTATGGTTTTATTGAAAGGTGGTCATCTTTAAAAACTGGAGACTTCTGTGATTATGAAAAATAAGTATGAATAATTTTTGTAATCAGACTTTCGCTTATTTACATTTATCGGGGAAAGAAATACTATGGATAACAAATCTTCATTAATTGGTAGATCTGCTCTGGGCTATTGATTTGAACTTTTCCTACAAAACCTTTTTTCAGTGCTCCTAGTATATTGGCTGATTAGAGCTTTTATCTTCTTATCATTATTATCCTCTTATGGAAGTGCTTTCAAAGTAGAAAAGAAGTTAGGAACATAGGAAATCTATCAACTAGAAAAGGAGACAGATGGGGCCGGCCCTGTAGCCAAGTGGTTAAGTTCAGGAGCTCTGTTTTGGCAGCTCGGGGTTTCGCCGGTTGGAATCCTGGGCGCAGACATGGCACCACTCATCAGGCCATGCTGAGGCAGCGTCCCACATGCCACAACTAGAAGGACACACAACTAAAATATACAACTTTGTAGTGGGGGGATTTGGGGATAAAAAGGAGACAACAAAAAACAAAAAAAGAGAAGATTGGCAACAGTTGTTAGCTCAGGTGCCAATCTTTAAAAAAAAAGAGAGACAGAGTAATTGTGTCATTAAGTTAAAATAATCATCACATTTCTTCTATCACAGATGATATCATCAAATTGAATCGAAAGGAAGGAAAGAAGCAGAATTTTCCGAGACTAAATAGAAGACTCCAGCAAAGTGGTGCCCGGCAATTCAGGATGAGAGTACGATGGGGAATCCAACAGAATTCTGGTAAGTTTTGCAAATAAGCTTTAATAAAGAGCTGTTCTTTGTGGGTTCATAGTATGCTATCTTTAGTGCATACTTTGAACATGGAGGAAATATATCAGTATCCTTTGTGATTTGTATTTTTCTCTTCTTTGGTTTTCCTTTAATCTTAAAATCTGGTAAACATTTAAATTGCCTTAAATAGGTGGTAACACTGTTTCTTAAAAACATTAAGTCATTTTAAAGTAACCTTAGTATATAGTTCAAATTATATCGAGGGCTATAGAATTGTAAAGGATCTTAATGTTGTTATCATGAGGTCTTATCTCCTTCACAGTTAGATGTTCCTTTAACAGTCTGTCTGATGGATGACTGTATAACTCCAGCTTAAATATATTCAGTGAAAGAGCATAACACCTCAAAACACAACTTACTCCATTATTGGAGACAGCTCTGTTTACTAGAAAATTTTCTTAATTTGAATTAAATCACGTCTGCCTATTAATACTACAGAGTTATAGAAAGCAAACTCTATTTTCTATATGAGAACCTTTTAAATATGTGGAGACTACTATTCTGCATAGAAAATGACTTCCAGACTGTATCTTATCATCCAAGACCCTTAGGATTTGTTAAATCCTCCAAAGGTGACACTCAGAATTGAATGTTTTAGATGTTATCTAAGAATCTTGGAACTCTACATATATAGTTATTTTCGGTAATCTGGAAACTTGTTTATTTATAACCATCTTGTTCCAAAATGGATTTAAGGCAGTAACTGGGAGCACTGTTAATCATGTATGACTCATTAACTTTTTTAGCAGTTGTTTCACTGTTTTAGAATAAATCTCTGTTCAAATTTTAAAAACTCTACAACTTTTTTACACATATGAAAAAGTATATGATAAACCAGCTCCCAAGTTTTTATCCTATATGTTGAAAAACATAAAAGATATTCTACTCTCCAGTGGGTTGAATATATTTAGTTCTATGTTTAACAGCTAATATGCCAGCATATCCTCAAAATATGTCTGTAACTGAAATTATACCATCCAAAAAAATTTATTCTTCCCTAATAATTTCTTGAACAGCTGAACCCAAGCAAGTAAATTTTGTGACAAGTATTTAGTTATAGCGAATGAATATTTAATTCCGGTGATTATATTTAAAGATTTCTTATAAATGTTACTCAACATAACCGTATTTTATATGATTTGTTTTAAAATAAGTTCAGAGTTCATAGAAGCCAGGATTATATTCATTTATGCTAACTATATGTTAAATACCTGGTAAATGCTCTGAACTGACCAGGTTCTCTGGGTATGTAAAGGTGTGGTCTTTTACTTCAACAGAGTAACAGAGAGAAGTTAGATAACAGATAAGATAGAAAACATACAGTTGAGGGGCCACCTTGTGGCGTGGCCAAGTGGTTAAGTTTGCGCACTTTCAGTGGCCCAGGGTTTCACTGGTTCGGACCCTGGGTGCAGACCTCGCACCAATCATCAGGCCATGCTTAAGTGGTGTCCCGCATAGCTCAACTAGAAGGACCTACAACTAGAATATACAACTATGTACTGGGGGGCTTTGGGGAGGAGAAAAAAAAGAGGAAGATTGGCAACACACATTAGCTCAGGGCCAATCTTAAAAAAAAAAAAAAAAAGAATTCCAGCATCTCCTCTAAAAAAAAAAAAAGAAAACAGAGTTGAGAATTGTTATAAGAGAAATTCCAGTAGTACTACGGGACTTTCGATAGGGATTTTGTGCTAAGAAAATCAGTGGTGATTTTATTGATAAGGTGAAATAGAATCTGGTCCATAAGGGAACAGAAAAGCTTTCCTTTTATGGGGTTTGTGATCTGAGCCTTGAGATAAATGATGTCTAGGGGCAGCTTAGGATCTTGTAAGATTGAACTTGCACTTGTATGTTCTCCACTTACATGTGACAGGGCCTAAAATAGAACAGCTGCTGCTGTCACTGAATGTGCAGAGAGATATTAAACTCTGATTGGTTAGAAGTTGAGATTTCCACGTTGTAATTTCAGTGAGGATGTTCACTTGAGGTAAGAGAACAAGTAGGACAGAGAGCCCTTGGCAGATACTCAAATTATTTTTGATGGCTGAACAAATACGTGAATAAACTCTTCCTAATTCTGTGCCTGAAATATAATTTGGTCAGTCAATAAATACTCATACAGTGTCCTTCAGTGGTGGAATACTGTACAGCAGTGGTTCTCAAAGTGTTGTCCAGGGACCCTGGGGAATCCTTGAGATTCAAGGGGGTCCACAAGGTCAGAAATATTTTTATAATAATACTAAGACATTAATTGTGTTTTTACTCTTGTTCTCTCATGAATGTACATTGGACTTTTCCAGAGTCTGCACAACATGTGAAAGTTAAAACAGATTGAGTGCAGAAGCAGATATGAGAATCTAGCTATCTTCCATTAAGCCAGATGCTGAAGAGATTTGCAAAAATGGAAAACAATGCTGCTCTTCCTAGCAAATATTTTTGTTTTGGAAAATAGTTTTTACTTTTCATTAAAGATGTTGTTTGTCCTACATGGAGGGGGTTTATTACTCTTGTTTTAATGAAATAATAAGTAGTTTTTAAATGTCTTAGTTTTCACGTCTAGTATGGTAAGTATCAGTAAACGTAAACCCACAGAAACAAAAACTCTTTGGGGTCTTAAATAAATTTTAAGAGGGTAAAGAGGTCCTGAGACAAAAAAGTTTGGTAGAAGAGACAGGGAAATATTTGTATATTGCTTTGGAAAGGAACCAGTTGTATGATTACATACATTCTGTGATATGACATTTCCTAGAAAACTTCTCAAATCTTCATGTAAGTGATCAGACTCCAGAAATTATTGAGGCAAGTGGATGTTGGTGTCAAAGAAGTTCTTGAAGAGTTTCAAAGGAAAGATGAACATTCCTGTCTCTAATTTTAGTTGTTCTCAGCCTTGGTTGCACCTGTAGAGCTTTATAAAGTAGACTGATAGTCTGGCTGCACTTCATTTCTACTGAATGAAAATCTGCAGAAGTAGGGCCTGTGGAATTTTTTTAAAGCTCTGTATGTGGCTAAACTGCCCCTCCGATGGAGCTGAAAATGTGAAAGGATCTTCAGAGATAGTAGTTCAAGTAATGAGAATGAAGACCCTCTGGAAAGACAGAAGAGAACTTTTTGGAGGGGCTAAATGGATGAAAACTAAGAAAAGACTATTGCATGAGATGATGTCTTCAGTACTTCATAGTGCTTTCAGAGTATATGAAGGTTACAGAGGGTAAGAACGGAGAGAAATTGAAGCAATATGTAAAGGTCTTTATTTGTGAAATGTGCAATGAAAGAGTGAAAAATAGAACCATTGCTAAAACTGAGGTACAGCTAGTGAAGTTTGTTCAGACATACAAAGGGAGGGAGAGGGAAGGGATGATCCAGGTTTGCTAGAAGGTAAAGGAGAAGAAGCCACTGATAAGAGAGAAATAAAAGTTAGTGGAAAGAATCATGAGTATGGGAACAATGACAATAACCGTCAGAAATAGAAGGCACCCAGAAATAGAATTCTATCCCATACTTTTCTCCTTTTAATTAATTGTATTCTTTCTCATGAGTCTTTCTCATTTAAGCATAAAACTTTGGTGTATTAAGAAATTCATCTATTTAATCTCTCTTTTTGCTCTACTAATTCATTCTTTTAGAGTACTTTCACATTTCTTTGTTCCTCTCTCAGTCCTGTATCATATCATGGTTGAGGGCTGCAATAGTATCTGAAATGGTCTCTCTGCCTTCTCTCTCCCTCTTCCATTCACTCTAAGATACTGCTTCTAGGGGCCAGCCCCGTGGCCAAGTGGTTAAGTGCGTGCTCCGCTTCAGCTGCCCAGGGTTTTCCAGTTTTGGATCCTTGGCACAGACATGGCAATGCTCATCAAGCCATGCTGAGGTGGCATCCCGCATGCCGCAACTAGAAGGACCCACAACTAAGAATATATAACTGTGTACCAGGGGGCTTTGGGGAGAAAAAGGAAAAATAAAATCTTTAAAAATAATGATAATAAAATAAAATCTTTAAAAAAAAGAAAAAAAGATACTGCCTTCTAGACTGATGTAATCTGATCTTGAGTTCTGTGACCCCCTCATTCCTTGTCAAGTGCGGTTTTTATCCCCACTTAAAGCTCTCTGATTTGAGGCCAGCTACATCCATTTACTTCTTATCCTTTTCCCTAGACTGTCTCTCAGTATGCTGTGCCATCTTTGTACTTGTCGCTTCATATCTATCTTCCTATTCAAATCTTGCCCTTTTTATAGTACCTAGCTCAGAGCCCACTTTTCTATAATAGTTGTTTTTTCTTCTTTGGAAATATACCATAGGTTATATTCTCCTTTTACTATTCTTTAGTTTTTATATAACTAAAGTTTGGAAAAGTGTTCAGTTTTTGGAGCCACACAAACTTCCACTTAGCTCATGACTGCTGTTTTCTAACTATGACCTCTGGGTGGTCGCTGTCCTTCACCTCATTTTGCTCACCTGCAAAATTGAGATCATAGCGTGAACCTCATCAAGTTCCCATTTAGATTAAAGTACTCAGCACAGTGCCTACCTGCTTTGTTATTTAATACAAATAAAAACAGCAAGTAGATGTAGATTTAATTTGAATATACAGGTTCCTCCAGCATGCCTAATTTCCATTTGGTTGCAATTCTAGAAGGAAGTCACACACAGAGCGGCAATAATTTGATTTTAAAATTTAAGAAAAAATTGTAACTTATTGCTTTTTTTCTGATTATAAAAGTAGTAAAATCAGTACCATTAGGACTGAGGCACAGCAGCCGAGAAAGGAAGCAATCTGGAAGAACTCCCCACCATACTGAATTGCCATGCTGGTGAAACTCACTGGGAAGCCATTTGTGGGTGTGATGCAGCTTTCACTGGAGGATGAGCAGGGCCACAACTGTAGTGATACCTAGGACTAGATTTAGACAGATGCCTAGGGACCAAAATTTAAGGCGTCACTCACGCTCAGATTTTGTGCCCTACGTGCCTCTCTTGCTTTATTTACCATAGTCTCAGCTTGTGGGAGAGGGATAATGAGTGCCACTGGGTATCCTATGCCACAAGAATAAGCCTTGAGTTGTACACTGAAAGGTGGAAGAAAAGCCTCTTGTTCTTCGAGAGTCCCTCCAGCGCCCTCTACTGACAAAGTTTAACCTTGTGCCAGCTGGTAAGAGAAATGTTCCATTAAGAGAAGCATGGCAGTAAAGAATGAATTGGGAGCTGAATGACATTAAATTGGTAAATGGTTCAACCATCATAATATAACAAGTTTTCCTCTCTTGTTAGATTTTGGCCTTAAAATGGGTACACCACACAAAAACGTTCTGGAATTAGATAAGTTTGAGAGTGACATGTTATCACTGTTTTAGAGATTCATCACACACATTAGTTCTGAGAAATCCTACAGTAGGGAAAACTATTTTACTTTATTTAGTTTGACCATGAAACTTTTCTGTTGGAAGACCTGTTACCATACTTCAGATGTGTAATATTATACAGGATACCATTCTGAAAACATTCCCCCCAAAATTAGAGTTAAGATAAGAATGCCCAGTATCACAATTGTTACTTAGCATGGTTCTGTGGAATTTCCGGCAGTTGCATTAAGAAATAAAAGATTTTAAAGTGTAATTATTGGAAGGAAGAAGACAGTATCACTTGTGGGTGATATGATTGTCACTCAGAAATCCCAAGAAAATAGCTTGAAAGACTATTAGAAGTAATAAGTGAATTCAGTGACATGGTTGGTTAAAAGGTATTAATTAAAATCTCAGTAGTGGGGCCGGCCCAGTGGCGCAGTGATTAAGTTCGCACGTTCTGCTTCTCGGTGGCCCGGGGTTCGCTGGTTCAGATCCTGGGTGTGGACATGGCACCGCTTGGCAAAAGCCATGCTGTGGTAGGCGTCCCACGTATAAAGTAGAAGAAGATGGGCATGGATGTTAGCTCAGGGCCAGCCTTCCCCAGCAAAAAGAGGAAGATTGGCAGTAGTTAGCTCAGGGCTAATCATCCTCAAAAAAAAAAAAAAACAAACAAACAAGAAACTCAGTAGCTTTCTGTAATGCCAGGAATGATAATATGAAAATTATTCTTAGAAAAGGATATTTTTTTGTGATTGACAACAAAATGTATAAAAATACCTAGTAGTAATAAGCTTAAAAAGAAATGTGCAGGACCTGTAAGAGCAAAATCTTCAAACTATATGGAGCCAATTTAGTGGCAAAAGAAGACTTGAATAAGTAGAAAGCCATACTGTGTTCCTGAGTATTGTAAATATGTCAGTTCTTGAAAAATCAATTATAAATGTAATGTAATTCTTTTATCAAAGTAGCCAAGGAAATTAGAACTAGACTTTAGAAAACGGATTTATCAATATGACAGTTCATAAATGGAAGAATGCAGATAGCAAAAAAACACATGGAAAATGTTCATTATCACTAGTAAACTACCAAGTAAGACAAGATTTTTTTTCAAATACTAAATGGTAAAGATTAAAAAGAATAATTTTTAGAGTTGTCAATAATATGGAAAAAGTGGCACCATTATCTTCCTGGGAATGTAAATAAATATAGTCATTCTGGAGGGAATTTTTACAGTATGAATCAAAATTCTTAAGAGTTTGCTTTACTATTTGATACAGCATTTTGTTCTCTAGAAACTTATATCTTTTTTTATTAGAGACTTATATCTTGAGGAAATAATCATGAATGTGTATAGAAGTGTTATCTACACTGTTATGGCAAGGTTATTTATAACAGTGTAACATTAGAAGTAGCTAAAATGATTAGTATGAAATTGATTGGATCAAGTGTGGTACATTAAAAACTAATGAAATAAAAGGATGTAGGGACATGGGATAATATTCACAATGTAGTGTTAATGTATAGTAGAAAGTAGTATATAGAGTATAAGATGTGGTTGCTAGAAGATTGACTCAGTCCACCTTCTAGGCACTTGGTACTACAAAATTGTGAATTACCTCATGTAATGATAGTCTTTTTTTCTTCTTCTTCTTCTTCTTCTTCCCAAAGCCCCTCAGTACATAGTTGTATATTCTAGTTGTAGGTCCTTCTGGTTGTGCTATGTGGGACACTGCCCCAGCGTGGCCTGATGAGCAGTGCCACGTCCACACCTGGGATCTGAACCGGCGAAACCCTGGGCTGCCAAAGCAGAGCACATGAACTTAACCACTTGGCCGTGGGCCAGCCCAGTGATAGTCTTTTGAGTTGCTTAAAAATTTTTGAAACTGAGGCTGACCTGGTGGCATAGCGGTTGGGTTCATGTGCTCTGTTTCAGTAGCCCGGGGTTTGTTGGTTTGGATCCCGAGCTAGTCAAGCCATGCTGTGGCAGGTGTCCCACATATAAAATGGAGGAAGATGGGCATGGATGTTAGCTCAGGGCCAGTCTTCCTCTGCAAAAAGAGGAGGATTGGTGGCGGATGCTCAGGGCTAATCTTTCTCAAAAAAAAAAAAATGGTTGGAATTAAAAATGTTAACTTTTTAAATGTATACATACAAGTAAAAGAAAAGACTAGAGAGATGTAGAATGTTAGTGGTTATCTCTAGGTGGTGGGATAATGGGTGACTTTTATTTCCTTATTTATACTTTATATGTTTCTAAGAATTCTGCAGTGAGCACGTTTATTTTTTCATAATCAGAAAAAAGTATTTAAATAGATAAGATACAAAATGGAAAAGCAAAGTCAGTAATGTAATATGCCACAGATATTAAAATACGTCCATTGAAGCTCACTGGGAACTTTAGCAAAAGCAGTTTGCATATGGTAGGACTGAAAATAAAGAAGCCAAATTGCAACGTAGTAAGTAAATGGGAGATGAGATAGTGACTCCACTCTAGATTAGCATTATCCAACAGAAATAAAATGTGAGCCACATATTAATAATATATTTTATTTAGCCCCATATAGCCAAAATATCTTTACAACATATAATAAATATAATATTATTAATGAATTATTGTACATTGTTACATCTCAATTCAGACTAGCCATATTTCAAGTACTTAATAATCACATGTGGTTAGCGGCTAACACACTGCACAGGGAAAGTTGAGGCTGTCCTATCTATTGAGACAGTAATACCAGACAGAGGATGGCTAGAGGGGAAATGTGAGAATCCTCTGGTCCTTTACAGTCCATTATAGCAACAGGACCCTTTCTACTGCAGCTTATTGCCTCTTAAAAAAATGAAATATTTTCTGTAATTCAAAAGAAATATATGTAAATAATATAAGAAATATATAAATAAATAATAATAAAACTCATACCCTCCACCCTGTTTAAGAAATAAGATATCTTGTGACCTGTGTGCCCCTCAGTTGTATTCTTAGATTGATATTGTTTCTTCTTTTTTTTTCCCCTCTCCTACAGGTTTTGGTAAGAATAGTCTGAGCCGTCGAGGAAGAGTAATACCTGGAAAGAGACGTCCTTATGCAGTTATCACTGGCCTTGCAGCCAGAAAAGCATCTGGAATTCGAAAAGGAATTAGTCCTATGAATCGACCACCTCTAAGTGACAAGGTAGGTTGATGGCTACCCGTGAGTCAGATACCCTTTTCTTTTATTTGTACTAATGTATCTGTGCATGCGCTTGAGAGAGCATTTTATTTGAATATTTTTATTTATTTTTTAGGTAGTACTTTGGGACTTATATAAAAAATTTCGTAACTAAAAATCATTGTCATTCATGAAGAAACCTAAATTTCCACATTCTCAAATATGAAATTTTTTCTTATGGATTCCTGACTTTCCCTGTGTGTGTGTACAATTTTTAACAGGTTATTGAGGTATAAGTTTGTACTATAAAATTCATTTGTTTTAAGCATACGATTCAATGAACTTTAGAAAATTTACAGAGTTGTACAATCATCACAACAATCTAATTTTAGAACACTTCTATCACCCTAAAAAGAAATCTCATGTCCATTCAGTCATACCTTATCATCTGCCTCAGGCAACCACTAATCTACTTTCTGTAGATTTTCCATATATTTGCCTGTTCTGTACATTTCTTGTAAATGGAAATTATACAATAATAAATGGTCTGGCATTTAGCCATGTTTTTCAGGTTCAGGTTCATGTTGTAGCATGGATCAATACTTCATTCCATTTTATTACTGAATAATATTCCATTATATGGATATACCATATTTTGTTTATCCATTCACCAGTTGATGGACATTTTGGTTGTTTCTGCTTTTTGGGTATTGTGAATAATGTTGCTGTGAACATTCACCTGTAAGTCTGTATGGACATAGGTTTTCATTTCTCTTGGGTAGGTACCTATCCCCTAGTTGATATTTTTAATTAGAGTTATAATCATTTACCCACCATAAGTTAGTTACTTTTCAAATTTTAACTTAAGTTTTATTTACATCTCAAGGAGTAATTTTTGGATTGGCTAAAGCATTCCTTAAAATAGTTTCACAAATTGTTTTTCTTCTAATTCTTATGTTTAGTACATCTGAACCACTAAAGAATTTAATGTTCTACTTTTCAATCCCTTTGGTTTCTCTGATTATGAAAGTAATACATACTTGTAAAAAAAAATTCAGGACATTCATTCCTTAAATTATCTTAAATGTGCGTATTCTGGTTAAAAACCACAACTGTCTTAGATCCCTTAACTTTTCAATTCTGCCACCACCAACAGCTGTTCTCTCCTCTAAAACTTTATCATAGAATTTACTGTTTAATTATTAGAAATTAGAAGACATTAATGATATATGGATACTGGAAGGGAGAGTGGGTTTAACTGCTAATTACTTGCTCCAGGAAAAATTTTAAGTTGCCACATGTGGTAGTCTTTTGAGTTGTTTGAAAATATTGAAAATGTTAAATTATAGAATGCTAAGAATGTACTGAATAGATTTTAGAGAGAGTCAACTTAGAATATCTGTCATATAAAAGTTGTGTTTAAGTTCTTACGAGATTCTTCTACTGGACTGTATATCTTTGTCAGTGTCAATTCCGTAACTTTTCCCTTTTAGATTCAGAATTTACCAAAACTGGGCCTATGTTATTTTCTGTAGAACTTTTAACTTAACTCTGATAATACTAAACCATTTAGAACATCTGTGACCTTAAAAAAATGTGTTGTTGCTGCGTGTAAATGGCAGTTATTTTCTACTAACGGGTAGTTTTAATCATTTATCTGATTTTGACAGAAATAAACACCTTATCTCCATACTGTGGAATTCTATTTAGCGATAAAAAAGGAATAAATGTTAATACACAGGATAGCATGGATACATTTCAAAACATTGTGCTAAGCAACAGAGGCCAAATACAAAAGACTATGTACTGTGTGATCCCATTTATTTGAAATTGTAGAAAAAGCTAAGCTATAGTGACAAATCAGTTATGCTTGGAGTGGGAGTCAGGCGAGGTAAGGGAATTGACTACAGAGGGTCACAAGGAAACGTTTTAGGGTGAGGGCACTCTTCTCTATCTTGATTATGGTGTGGTTACATGATTGTATGTAATTATCCAAATTCATCAAACTATAAACTTAAAATTTTATTCTATGTACATAATACCCTAATAAAATTAACATAAAAATGAACTAAATATCTTAATTTCTTTCTCTCAAGGAATATCTTTTTTTTTGGTGAGGAAGATTGTCCCTGAGCTAACATCTGTGCCACTCTTCCTCTATTTTGTATGTGGGAGGCTGCCACAGCGTGACTTGATGAGTGGTGTATAGGTCTGCACCTGGAATCTGAACCTGTGAACCCCCAGGGCCACTGAAGTGGAGTGTGTGAACTTAACCACTAAACCGCCAGGCCAGCCCCAAGGAATAATTTTTTTAATTTATTTTTTTTATTAAGGTTATAAAAGTTAACATCCTTGTGAAATTACAGTTGTACATTATTATTAGTCATGTTGTAGTTACACCACTTCAGCCCTAGTGCCCTCCCCCCACCCCCCTTTCCCCTGGCAACCACCGATCAGTTCTCTTTGTCCATACGTTAACTACCACCTATAAGTGGAGTCATACCGAGTTCGTCTTTCTCTGTCTGGCTTATTTCACTCAACATAATACTCTCAAGGTCTATCCATGTTGTTGTGAATGGGACAACTTTGTCCTTTTTTATGGCTGAGTAGTATTCCATTGTATATATATATATACCACAACTTCTTTATCCAATCATCAGTTGCTGGGCACTTCGGTTGGTTCCATGACTTGGCTATTGTGAATAATGCTGCAGTGAAGATAGGGGTGCATAGAGCTTCTGAAATTGCTGATTTCGGGTTCTTAGGATAGATACCCAGTAGTGGGATGGCTGGGTCGTAAGGTATTTCTATTCTTAACTTTTTGAGGAATCTCCATACTGTTTTCCATAGTGGCTGCACCAGTTTGCATTCCCACCAACAGTGTATGAGGGATCCCTTTTCTCCACAGCCTCTCCAACATTTGTCACTCTTGGTTTTGGATATTTTTGCCATTCTAACAGGTGTAAGGTGATATCTTAGTGTAGTTTTGATTTGCATTTCCCTGATGATTAGTGATGATGAGCACCTTTTCATGTGTCTGTTGACCATCCGTATATCTTCTTTGGACAAATGTCTGTTCATGTCCCCTGCCCATTTTGTAATTGGGTTATTTGATTTTTTATTTTTGAGTTGTGTGAGTTCTTTGTATATTATGGAGATTAACCCTTTGTCGGATAAATAACTTGTGAATATTTTTTCCCAATTAGTGGGCTGTTTTTTTGTTTCAATCCTGTTTTCCCTTGCCTTGAAGAAGCTCTTTAGCCTGATGAAGTTCCATTTGTTTATTCTTTCTATTGTTTGCCTCATGTGAGGGGTTATGGCGTCCGAAAAAATTCTTTTGAAGCTGATGTCAAACAGTGTGCTGCCGATATTCTCTTCTAGAAGACTTATTGTTTCAGGTCTAATCTTTAGGTCTTTGATCCATTTTGAGTTTATTTTAGTAAATGGTGAAAAAGAATGGTTGATTTTCATTCTTTTACATGTGGCTGTCCAGTTTTCCCAGCACCATTTGTTGAAGAGACTTTCTTTCCTCCATTGTAGGCCCTCAGCTCCTTTGTCAAAGATTAGCTGTCCATAGATGTGTGGTTTTATTTCTGGGCTTTCAATTCTGTTCCATTGATCTGTGCATCTGTTTTTGTACCAGTACCATGCTGTTTTGATTACTGTGGCTTTGTAGTGTGTTTTGAAGTCAGGGATTGTGATGCCTTCAGCTTTGTTCTTCTTTCCCAGGATTGCTTTAGCAATTCGGGGTCTTTTGTTGCCCCATATGAATTTTTGGATTCTTTGTTCGATTTCTGTAAAGAATGACATTGGAATTCTGATTGGGATAGCGTTGAATCTGTAGATTGCTTTAGGTAGTATGGACATTTTAACTATGTTTATTCTTCCAATCCATGTGCATGGAATGTCTTTCCATGTCTTTATGTCGTCGTCGATTTCTTTCAAGAAGGTCTTGTAGTTTTCGTTGTATAGATCTTTCACTTCCTTGGTTAAATTTTTCCCAGGGTATTTTATTCTTTTTGTTGCAATCGTGAATGGGATTGAGTTCTTGAGATCTTTTTCTGTTAGTTCATTGTTAGCATATAGAAATGCTACTGATTTATGTATGTTGATTTTATACCCTGCGACTTTGCTGTAGTTGTTGATTGTTTCTAATAGTTTTTGTATGGATTCTTTGGGGTTTTCTATATATAAGATCATGTCGTCTGCAAACAGCGAGAGTTTTACTTCTTCGTTGCCTATTTGGATTCCTTTTATTTCTTTTTCCTGCCTAATAGCTCTGGCCAACACCTCCAGTACTATGTTGAATAGGAGTGGTGAAAGTGGGCACCCTTGTCTTGTTCCTGTTCTGAGAGGGATGGGTTTCAGTTTCTGTCCATTGAGTATGATGTTGGCTGTGGGTTTGTCATATATGGCCTTTATTATGTTGAGGTACTTTCCTTCTGTACCTATTTTATTGAGGGTTTTTATCATAAATGGATGTTGGATCTTGTCGAATGCTTTCTCTGCATCTATTGAGATGATCATGTGGTTTTTGTTTCTCATATTGTTAATGTAGTGAATCACGTTGATTGACTTGCGGATGTTGAACCATCCCTGTGTCCCTGGTATAAATCCCACTTGATCATGGTGTATAATCTTTTTGATATATTGCTGTATTTGGTTTGCCAAAATTTTGTTGAGGATTTTTGCGTCTATATTCATCAGTGATATTGGCCTGTAGTTTTCCTTCTTTGTGTTGTCCTTGTCAGGTTTGGGGATCAGGGTGATGGTGGCTTCATAGAATGTATTAGGGAGTGCTCCATCTTCCTCTATTTTCTGGAACAGTTTGCAAAGGATAGGTATTAAATCTTCTTTGAATGTTTGGTAGAATTCTCCAGAGAAGCCGTCTAGTCCTGGACTCTTATTTTTGGGGAGGTTTTTGATTACTCTTTCTATTTTTTTACTTGTGATTGGTCTATTCAGATTCTCTATTTCTTCCCAAGGAATAATTTTTTTAGTCAAAATTATTATGAAAGAAAAACATTCCTAGGCATACTTTTTAGAACACATTTATACACACATATAAATTCTAGAGCCATGGAACATAAATTCACCATATATTAATGGGTATTATAGTTGTATTCCATGTATTCATCATTTAACTAATGTTGACTGAGTACCCACTGTATGCTAGATGCAAGGGATTCTGCAGTGAATCAATAGAAAATCATATGATTACAATATGGCAAGTATTTTGAAGGAAAATAATCTGACAACAGCATCAAAGAACGAGCTTTCATGTTAACCTATAAATGGTCCTTGATGTTATTAAAGACAAAAATACAGACCTTGGAATGGGCCATTAATCTGATTTTGTAGCATTTCTCCTGTGCTCTTGATATTCTTTATCCCTGTTTTTACATTTACTTCTTTTCCAAATATTTATGAAAATGAAGATTTTTATAATTTTTTAGTTGTAAATTTAAATTTATTTATTTTTGTTTTGTTTTGTGGGGTTTTTTTGAGGAAGATTAGCCCGAGCTAACATCTGCTGCCAATTTTCCTCTTTTTGCTGAGGAAGACTGGCCCTGAGCTAACATCCATGTCCATCTTCCTCTACTTTATATGTGGGACGCCTACCACAGCATGGCTTGCCAAGCGGTGCCATGTCCGCACCCAGGAGCTGAACCAGTGAACCCTGGGCCACCGAAGTGGAACATGCACACTTAACTGTTGTGCCTCTGGGCCGGCCCAGATTTTTATAATTTTTGCGTTTTATAGTCAGTCAGTATTTGTGAAATATTTCTCATATGCTTAAAATATAAGGGAATCCAGATTAAGTATAAGATATATGGTCCATATTGTCAAGGACTTTTGAAAAGTCTTTATGGAAAATATGGAAACCTAAATTGGGCTTTAATGATAGATTGAACTTACATATGTGGAGGGAGAAAAGGTGGACATTTCATGTGCTTGTTTCTATGATATTAAATTTTCTTTTCCTTTTTTTCTCTGTAGCCATTTCTACTCAGGCCTCTTTGTTATCACGACCTCCTCTTTTTTCTTTCTCACATATTTTTATTTTTTGTACCTTGGCCCTCTTATCCCTTCACTTGGTATCAAAATCACGTTTATATAAATGATCCCCTGATTTACATCTCTGGCTCTCTGATTCTTCTCTTGAGCTCCAGAGGCATGTTTCCCCATCACCCGTGCATCTCCCAGAGCACCTCAAAAAAATAAAAATTTATTTTTCTGTTTGAATTCTCCTTTTGAGGCAAGAATTTTAAGTATGATGTGGTTGTTGTCTTTTTAGTCACTTAACACTGGAAACATTCAAGTCACTTAATCTCTGTTTCTCTAACCTATACATCTCAGCAGTCCGTGTCCATTCTGCCTCAGGAATGTTTATTGTAGGAGGATATATGTCAAAAAGCAATCTGATTAACATAGTTTCTTGCCTTCTGAAAGAATATAGAACGATATTTTCCAGCATTAAAAAGGAAGACAAACCTTCTGAGACAAAATGAAGTGCAGAGAAAACCGGTTGCAGTTCTCAAGAGACCTAACCAGTTAAATAGAAAGTAAGTACTCAAATATAAGACAATAATAAAGACAATAATATGTTATCCTGCATTTAAAAAGATACATTTCTCACACTACATATTCAAAGGGATGGATTTGCAGTGATTCTTGTAGTTATTTGGTCATTTTCAAGACATATTTGGAATGTCTCAATATCCAACATGAAAGCATTCAGTAATAGCTTCCTTATTTTTTAGACCCAGTGTTATTGATGAATTTAACTAATTATAAATTTTTTAAAAAAACTTCACTCTACTTCTTTACCTCTCTTGACATATAGAATAAAATTGCAATGACATATAGAATAAAATTGCAAAAGGTGATTATTTTGGTAAAAACACCTCAGCCAGAATTATTCATAATTGGGAATCCTGAAAGCTGAGTTTGTTATTCAGTCTCGGTGGCTCTTAATAGAACAATATGTGTTATTTGTGGAAAAGGCCAACTAGAAAGAATTCTGTGTAAATGCTTATTAAGCTGAAATTATTTTTATATTAAATTGAAAGGCATAACAAAAACTTAAAAATTATGACCTATTGTGGCGTTCTGTTCTCTGTATGGATAAAGTGGGCAGAAAGGAAATTGACAAGCTATGAAGTTTCCTTATTTCAGTTTCAAGTACCATTTATTAATTTCTTATAGAAGATAATTCAAAACAAAAAAGCCCTGAAATGAAGTCTTGGTATAAATGCAATGGCTGGAATTGCAGTTTTGCTTTAAAACCATTGTCTCTTTTTTTTGGAATCACTTAGTGGTACCTTTTGGAAAAAGGGAACTTCTCAAATAATAACTTGTTAATTACATGAGCCATTAATGAGCCCATCTTAATTTGGCTACCACGGAAATTTAGCATTTGAGCCTCTATAAGATTGGAGGTAAGATTAGCTAACCTGTTAAGCACTCAATTATAAAAATAAATAAAAATGAAAATTTTTTTTCTCGTATTTTACCAACTTCCTATAGAAACTAGAAAGGAATTAGTGAAGGTCAAGTCAAACATATTTAAGAGTATGTTGTTCTGTGCATGAAAGAGGAAGCAGCGGAAGAGAGTAAGTCTGTCTGTGTTTTTTATTAATACATAAAGGTTTCTGAGTGAGGAAGGAAGAGAAAACTGGACATGTTATTTTCAAGGTTTTCTCTGTTTTTGGTTTTCAGTAGTTCAACTATGATGTGCCTAGATGTGATCTTTGTACTAATCCTGTAAATCTGTTCATTTATGTTTTTCACCAAATTTAGGATTAAAAATGTTAAAATGTCTTCAGAGGAGTTGTTTTATGTTAGAATATTAGAGAGCTGAATATTTGCAAGATACATTAATACAAAATTAACCAGGTTGTTATGTAATATGCTGCAGAGGGAGATATTTGTAAATCAAATCTTTGTGTAAATAAGAAAATAATTTAGAGTCTTTATGTTTAGTGTACCTCAAGTTTTCAGCCTATGAATTTAACTGTTTTTGCTTATTTTTTCTCAAGATGTTTCAGAGTTAAGTGGCTCAGGCTATTCATGATATATGTGTTTTTGTTGCAGAAATAATATTCCAGCCAATTTTACTAGGAGTGGAAATAAATTAAGTCATCAGAAAGACACTCGCCAGGCAACTTTTCTTTTCAGAAGAGGCCTGAAGGTATGAAAAACTCTTGGTAGTGTTTTCTTTGTACCCGAACAAAGGATCCTCAACATCCACCTTTAGTAATTCTCAATCGTAGGCATGGCCCGTGGTTGAGGTGTAGGGGTTGGGTCTGGGATTTGGAGAACATGACATTAGATTCGTTCTTTTTTTTTTTTTTTCCTATTTTCTTTTTTGTTGTCCTCAATAGCAACATCTTATAAGAATTTAATGTTATTTAGGAATAAACTTGTTTTTATCACTTGTTCTCATATAGGAACCCCAACAAAGACGTGTTGCCAGAATAAGCACATGCCCCTCTCCTGCATTCATACATATACCATACTGGGTTATAAGGTTACAGAGCAGGATAGCTCTTTGGATTCAAATCCTCTGCTTTCTGTGGGATCTACTGCTTTTTTTTTCCCTTCAGGTTCAGGCCCAGTTGAACACAGAACAACTGCTAGACGATGTAGTAGCAAAGAGAACTCGTCAGTAAGTTTCAATTTGTTTTTCAAGATGTCATTTCAAAACTCCCAGAATATTAGTGACCCGAATTACTATATGCCCCAATCCAAAAGAAATTAAATGAATAAATTAACTGTTGAGCCTGAAATAAATAAATCTTATTTTGTTTTTTCCCAAAAACCTTTTTTTATTTTTTATTTTTTTATTTTATTAATTTTATTTTTCCTTTTTCTCCCAAAGCCCCCTGGTACATAGTTGTGTGTTTTTAGTTGTGAATCCTTCTAGTTGTGGTATGTGGGATGCCACCTCAGCATGGCTTGATGAGCGGTGCCAGGTCCTCGCCCAGGATTCAAACCGGTGAAACCCTGGGCCACCAAAGCAGAGCACTCGAACTTAACTACTCAGCCATGGGACTGGCCCCCCCCAAAAACCTTTTAAATTTTCACATCAGTATTTTAACAGTTTTGGCACGAAATACATTCTGTTTTTAGGGGGTTTTTTTTACATTTTTTTCCATTTTATTAAAACAGCTCTTTATTTTCTGTAGCTGCTTTTATACAAATGAATGTATTAGAGAATAAATAGAGGAAAATCCAATAGAGCTTTTAGAAAATTTGTAAACCTTTAAAAACAATAAGATGTTTCTCCTTTTCACATTTTTTCCCCTTACACCTATAAAGGTTTTTAAAAATATATTTTTGTGTGTTAGAATTGCACTTCCCAAGTGTGTGAGTTGTAGCATTCTAATTCCATCAATATGATCAGCTTTGGAGATTAAACCATATAAAATTATGGCTGCTTTTTGGAAAATAAAACATGATCATGGTCCAGATATGATTCCAACTAAAATAGGGCATGATTTTGAGCAATCAAAGTGTAAGAAAGGAAACTATTTGAATTTAATGCTGGCAGTATTCTTTTGCACAAGAGTCATGACATTGGAAATCATAAAGAAGTGATAATCATAGTCTATTTGCTTCTGCAATGAAAATTTTTTACATAATTGTAATAATATAAATGCTTTTTATTTGTTTTGAGAATCAACCTATAGAACATAGCACAAAATACTTAATTTGGTAACAGAATATAATGTAAATGTTGGATTTTGACTAACATAAATATAAGAGTAGAGCTGATAAAAGGTGGGAGGTACAAAGTGGGAGAAGAGATGGAAGAAAGGAATGGAGGTACTACTGTCCTTTCATAGAAAGTGAGTAGGGGATGGTGTCAAGAGACACTACTGAAAGAAAGAGATTTAAGTATATTTAAAGTTATAATGGAAGTAAAATAGTGATATAGTCATCAAAACGGTTAGGAGTAGGTAGGGAAACTAGACGATAGTGTGATGAGCTAAATCCTCATCATAGCAAGATATTATATAAGCATCTTGTTTAGCAAACTGGAGGTAGTGAGCGAGCAGTAAAAACAGGCAAGGTTAGAATTGCTCCCTCTGGGAAGCAGGAAGGCGGAGAATGGTGGGGTGAAGGACTGTTGCTTTCATTAGAAGCCTTTCTGTGTTGACTTTTTTTTAGTGTGCATATATTTGTTACACTGAAAAATATTAAATAAATTCAGGTGTCCAGTTCCTACATCCAAGATGGTGATTAATTATATCATGGTGGGCCCCAGGTATCTATATTTCTTAAAAGCTAAGAAAAAATAATGGCTATGTTAAAATGTATGTTTATATGTAGAATACATTATAGGGTTTATAAACTTATATTTTAATGAAGTTTTGGTTTTTTGAAACTAGATGGCGGACTTCCACTACAAATGGAGGAATTTTGACTGTATCCATTGACAATCCTGGAGCAGTGCAGTGCCCAGTGTAAGTCTTTATTGTGCAAAAAGTATAACTTCT
This sequence comes from Equus quagga, assembly GCF_021613505.1. Taxonomy (NCBI): domain Eukaryota; kingdom Metazoa; phylum Chordata; class Mammalia; order Perissodactyla; family Equidae; genus Equus; species Equus quagga. Next base: position 26,234,714 of record NC_060270.1, on the reverse strand, counting down.
CATTATGTAAGATGATAGAATAGTGTTGGTCTTCTGCTCAGAGTATGATCCAAGTTAGAATAAACTGAGACAAGAATAAAAGTACAGTCATGCATCGCATAACAATGTTTCAGTCAATATTGGACTGCGTATACAACAGTGATCCCACAAATTAGTACCACATGGCCTAGATGTGGAGTAGGCTATACCATGTAGGTTTATGTAAGTAGGCTCTGTGATGTTCATGTAATGATGTGTTTCTCAGAACATATTCTGGTCGTTATGCAATGCAAGACTCTAATACTTGTGGTACAAAATGGAAATAGTATAGTATAAAGTTAAGAGTAAAAGCTTTCTTGATTCCTAGTTCTGCAGCCCCAAAGTAACCACATTTAACAATTTTGTGTTTTTATTTTAAAAATTTGGTGCTTGTATAACAAATAAATGTACATCTATTTTTATGTATACCTTCTTCCCCTTCCCCCAGTATATTTTTGACATCTTTACTTTTCGGTACATATAGATCTACCTTCTTTTTAAAGGCTTCATAGTGCATTCTTTCACCTAGATGACCTTAATTTAGTTAATCATTCCATTATATTTATTGCATTATAAACTTTCTAAGTTTATGGAGTTTGTCATCTAGCCAGACATTTTAATGATTGAAATGAAAAAACATGTGATGAGTCTCTAGAAGATCAAGACTTGGAGATCACAGTCATTCCAAATTGTTGAAAAGTTTATGGTTCTACTTAAAGAGGTGTCCTGTGAACGATTATAAATTTTAGTCTCTAGATTAGTCAGTCAAGAACCAGATACTTTTCTTGAGAGCACAAATAAAGTAGCCCTAATACATTTGAACATGTGTACATGTCAAGATGTTTTATGTACCAAATGATTTATTTCTCTTATTTTGATTGTTAAGCTGATCTGATTTCATTTTTATATTTTTCTAATAGAACCCAGAAACCACGATTAACTCGTACTGCTGTACCCTCATTCTTGACAAAACGGGAGCAATCTGATATAAAAAAAGTTCCTAAAGGTGTCCCTTTACAATTTGACATAAATAGTGTTGGAAAACAGGTAAACTTTTTTCCTGTATTTCTTTGGACCATTTATGGTTAATATTCTAATTAACAAATGTATAACAAATTAAATAGGATGTCCTAAGTCTCCTCAACCCTAGGAGACCATTGATCTGTCTACTTTCTGTCTCTGTGGATTTGCCTGTTTTGGACATTTCATATTAATGGGATCATATACTATGTGATCTTTTTTGACTGGCTTCTTTCACTTAGCATAGTGTTTTCAAGGTTCATCCATACTGTGTTAATATTTCCATTTTTTTAATTGCTGAATAATGTTTCATTAAATGGATATATACTGTATTTTATATATTCATTTATCAGTTAATGGATATTTGGATGGTTTTCATTCTTGAGCTATTGTGCATAATGCTCCTTTGAACATTCACGTACAAGTTTTTGTGTATGTGTTTTCCTTTCTCCTTGGTAAATACCTACCAGTGAAATTGCTAGGTCGTATCATAACTCTGTTTAACCTTTTGAGGAACTGCCAGACTGTTCTCCAAAGAAGTGACTGCACTATTTTACATTCCTACCAGCATGTATAAGAGTTCTAAATGTTTCCATGTCCTCCCCAACACTTGTTATTATCTTTCATTTGATTATAGCCATCCAAGTGTGTGTGAAGTGGTATATTTCACCATGGTTTTGACAGTTTTGTGTTAACCTTGTATCTTATGTCTTGCTAAAATTCATTTATTACTTTTAGTAATTTTGTAGATTCCTTAGGATTTTCTATGTGAACAATCATGTCATTCTCCAAATTACTTTCTAATCTTTAAATCTGTTCTTGTTCTTTATTATAATGGCTAGGATTGACTTTCAGTACAATGTTCAATAGAAGTGGGAGAGCATGTATCCTTGCCTTGTTCCCAGGCTAAAGGAGAAAGTATTAAATGTTTTACCATTGAGTATGATGTTACCATTAGGTTTTTAGTAGAGTCTCTTTATCAGATTGAGGGAGTTTCCTTTTATTTGTAATTTGCTAAGAACTTTTATCATGAATGGGTGTTGGATTTTGTCACATGCTTTTTTTGTATCCACTGACATAAGAATCTGTGGAATTCAAGATATGAAGTATGGACAGAAATTTGACCAAATTGATTTTGCTTATTTTTATTTTATTTTGTCACTGTTGTTACTTTCCTTTCAGAAATTGGGTATAATTTGTGTGCTTTCTGTTGTTAATCAAAAACCATATTTTGATATGAATTTCTGTGATGAACTTACAGAAATTCAAGGAAATTTGTTTCAAAATATTCACAAGTCTAAATAACTCTTTTATCAAAGGCATTGCTACAGTTGGTGGCAGTGTTTGCAGAGCCTAAAAATAATTCAGATAGAGAAATCTTTGGATGTATGACTTATAGGCATTATAGGATATGTGTTTTATATAGTGTATAGTGTAGGCATTATAATGGCTAGGAGATAGGGATTCTGAGTCAGACTACCTGGTATAAATTCTGGAGCTGCAAGTAGGCAAGTTAACTAACTTTGGCAAACTTCACTAAATTTACCTATTTCGTACGGTTTTTCTTAAAATTAAATGAGTTCATACACATAAATATTCAGGAAATGTTGGCTGTTGTTACTGTGAATACTATTATGATTGCATTATTGTTCCAAAGAAAATATGGCTTGTAGTCAAGTAGTTTAATTTTTTGTTTTGTTTTGTTTTCTCTAGACAGGGATGACTTTGAACGAGCGATTTGGGATCCTGAAGGAACAAAGAGCCACTCTCACGTTCAACAAAGGAGGAAGCCGCTTTGTAACTGTGGGATAGATCCCATGTCAAAGGGACATTGGAGTGATGACTCTGTTTTAAAAGTTGAATTGCTTGAAGAGTTCGTCACAGGAATTCAAGAAACTTTATTTCAAAATATTCACAAGGCTAAATAACTCCTATTTTTATTTTTGAAGTTTTTTTTTTTTTTTTAATGTATAAATAATGCCCTGGAAGAATAACAGGGAATATACCTATCTGTTCTTAAAGATTTCATGGTTGGCTCAGACAGAACAATTCTCTATTTGACTTCTTTGGTTCCTCATGCAGCAGAAAGAAGACAGAGAGATAGAAATTGATTATTTTTATGATAGTGGTATTTAGGATCTCATTGCCTTTGCCCATTTTTTACACTTTGCCATGGTAAATCTTGATCTTCAGAAATATTAATAGGTCCCTTTGTTGCTGTCACTTATCTTTTATAGTGTTGATGTAATAAGTGTGGTTGACTTTTCTTCCTTAGAGGTGTAAAAAAATTTATTAGAATTGCAGTTTTGGGTTTTAAGGTTTATGGGAATATCTAGAACTTGGTTCATTTTTCAGGTAACATTAGGTTAATCCTCCAGAGTTGTAAATCTTTAATACTGAACTTTTAACAAGAAATGTGACTCTAGGCGTTAGTCTCAGTTTAAAATGTTGGTGTGTAAAAGGCTATAAATGTGTTTACAAAGTTATTTGATAGAGCATTGGAGGAGAAGGTCTGATGTAAAAGCTGACAATTTGTGTTTAGTAAATGAAGAAAGTATGAGAGGGAGTAGCAGGTTGAATACAGGTAACTGAGGTGAAAAACTTTGAAACACAGGTTATAAGTATACTGTTTGGATTTAGTGTAGTCTTAAATCTAGTGTCCACAGAATTCTTCAAATAATATTTAGAAGAATTATAATTATTAAAATGGATTGAGCCCCTTAGATATTTTGATAGTAAAATTAATAGCCATAAAGTCCTAGACTTTCTTATTTGAAAAGTTAAGTTTTATATTTGAGCTTGCTAAGTTAAACAATATACAGCTCCAAAAATGAAAATATGCTTGTACACATCACAAAGAAAAAAACTGCAAAATGATGATAGAGTTACATTGTAACATTGTTTTGTCCCTTTCACTCTGATTTCTTGTATAAAATTCAGGCATTTATGATGAGAAAAGGGTTTTCCCCCCCCACACTCTGGAGTGGTAGGAGGAGTTAGTCTGTTGTGCCAAGTTAGTGTTGAGTCCTCAGATGGTTGTATACTATAAGTTATGGTATAATGCCAAAATGCAGCAAAATATTCCAGTTACAAGTTTGGTCATTTTGAAGCTTAACCTTTTGGTTTGCTATAATGTTAAAACCTCTAAATAGCTGTTAGTTTCCCTAGAGTGTATTATTAGTGTTGATTTTCCCTGTAAAAAAAAAACAAAGCATTAAGTTATCACTCCTGCCTGCCTTGCATTGTATGCTAGACTTTATTGTTGTCTCTCTTCCTCCTTGGGTTACTTGGTTTATGCTAGCCACGGAAAGCTATCAATAACAGTTTCATGCTTATACCAAAGAATTAAATCTGATCCTTAATATCTGGTATTTTGCCAGTCAGTCTACTGATAAGGGATTATTGGAAGCCAGTCATACAATTTGAAAATAAACTCTAGTCTCTCCTTAGCCCAAGGACTCATTGCGAAACTTTTTTGCAAGTATAAATGCTTAGATTTGATCCATGAACAATAAGTTTTAGACTGGTTTAGAATTACTGGTAGCTTATTTTAAAGCAAAGGAAAAACAACTGAGCACGAGTTTGCTGTCTTTAGAACAGTTTGTGAAAATATGGTATAAAGTTTTCATTTTCTTATTTTAAATATTATTGTATAGAGCTATTATTAATGCCTTTTTTTGAAAACTTTAAAAATTGCCCCAAATATTGACATTAAGTGCATCAAACAACAGAGTGTCTTTGGTATATTAAACTTTTGCTCTTCATGCATCTGTCATTTCATTTTCTTTTTAAATATAAAATTTTGCCTTTGTTACAACTAAATTAAAATTCTTGAGTGCTAACATGTTGTATATAGACAAAAGAATATGCTTTGTTGGAGGAAAATTTCCTTTCTTGGAATGTGGTTGTAGTCATCCTTTTTCAGTTCTTAAAGTTTTTTTTTAAAAACAGGATGCAACTTAAAATTTCCTTTGCATCAAGGTGTATGCAAAACATTGATGCAGTGCATCACAAAATGAACGTTTGTATTTAAAGAGGAGATGCTTTACACTGTACTTTTTGGTGTTTTTTGGAAAAGTTACATTTAGATCTATTCTGAAGCTGTCCATTTTTAACAAATAAAATGTTACAGGTCTCACATGATTTATTCTTAGCTATAAAGATTGAGTTGTGGTTTATAGATTGTTCTATGTTACAAAGAACTTTGTGGTGATATATTTACAACTTTTAGAGTTTGCCAACCTACCTACCAGCCAAGTTGGTAAATCACTCTAGACTCATATTGACATCCTTCCAACTGCCTTTTGACCATTTCATTCAGATTTACTTAGAATGCAGAATATTAGGTTAAATGAGCCTTTAGAGATCATCCAGTTCAAGTCCTCTTTTTACATCCTAGTTAAGTGAAATTCAACTTTTCAAGACTTGTTTGTGGCAGTCACTTTTTGAGCTCAGATCTTTTAATTCTCAGTTCGTAATAAACTGCCCTTGTCAATTGAACACCCACAGAAAGTAGTAGAGTAGTGTGTGGCTTGTCAGATATCTAAGAAGTGGTAATAGCCATGCTTTGGCATTTGTAGCGTGGTAAGTAAATCTACTCTACCAGTGATGATTATGAGACTTTGTTACTTTGGTATTATGTAGACCCATTAGAAAAAGACCAGTCTTCCTAATCAGACGTTATGTATTTTTTTTAATAGGCATAAACTTTTAAATTTTAATTTTAAATAAATCATAAAATACTAAGTATGAGGAAACTTATAGGCTTCATTGCCCAATTGTTATTTTTTGTTAGAATAAATATATATGTCATATTTTCCTGTCAATAGCTTTATAATTCACATAACATACAGTGTCAGGGTAATTTTGTTCTGATGTGTATTTACTATAAGGAAATAAGAGTGAGAAAAAATAGCTGACTTTGCACTACAGAGAATGAATATACACTCTGAATGCAGGCAGTATTAGGGCAGAAAATGATTTCTTCGTTTCTGATCAATGTACCTTTGAACTTTCATCAGGATTCTATGATTATTTGGTTTTTGCCACTGTAAAAAAAAAATGAAGCATGTGATTTAAGCTTCCATTTAAAGACAGCTCTTTTTGCATAGATCATTTTGGAGTTAGCCTCTTTTATAAAGTGATACCAATAAACCCCAAGCTTTTACAATAAGAATTTTAGACTGTTATGGACCATTAACAGAGATTTAAAGATTTGCTTATAAATTGTTGACTTCTAATGTCTTTTTCTTTCCCTACCATTACAGTTTGCTTTCTATCTGAAATCTATTCAACAAAAAAGTTGATAAAACAGGGAAATGTGATAACCATTCTGGAACTGAAATTCCTTGTTCTGAGTGTATTCAGATCAGGTTTACCTATGTTTAAAGATGAATAGGAAACTTCCCCTAGTGTGTGTGTGTTTAACTTCTACTTCGATTTCCATTTTCCTCTAAGAGAAGAAAATCACCTTGTCTAAATTTTAAATTTAAAAGTCAGTTATTAGTGTTTCTTATTAAAGAAGTCAGGAAAGGAAAGGACCAAACATTTATTGAATGTATTCAACAAGTCAGTGTCTTTACTTTTGCAGAGAATGGGATTAGCCAAGATTTTAATCCTACTACTTTGGGTTTATAAAAGTGGAGACTTACAGGAGTGACCATAATATATTTCTAGTGAGTAGAAGGGGCAAGGGAAGGACTTTATTTCTGCATGGTATAGTGAGATGCAGAATTGGAGAGAGCTATGGAGATTTGAGTGAAACGTTTTTGCCCCTAGTATTCAATGAGTTAACTCTCAGCCTGTAAAATAAACAGGAAGAAGCAGGGAAGTTCTCTCTATCAATTCTTAACAATCAGTAACCCCCACTGCCTGTTTTTTCAGCTCCTGCTTCCAGACCACAGAGCAGTAGTGGAATAAGTTCTAGATCCCTGTAACCGTTTTACTCACAGCCTTTTTGTAACTGTTTCTCATCATTTCTTTTATTCATCACTAGACTCTCTGGTGAGGGGCTGCCCCCGTGGCGGAGTGGTTAAGTTCGCACACTGCTTCAGCAGCCCAAGGTTTCGCTGGTTCTTATCCCGGGCGCGGATATGGCACCACTCGTCATGCCACGCTGAGGCAGCACCCCAGGTGCCACAACTAGAAAGACCCACCACTAAAATATACAACTATATACTGGGGGGATTTGGGGAGAAGAAGCAGAAAGGAAGAAAAAGATTGGCAACAGTTGTTAGCTGAGGTGCGAATCTTTAAAAAAAAAAAAAAGACTGGTGAACTCACAATGACTCCATTTCCTATATCTCATTCTCACAAGATGATCTTTTCACTTGCTTTATGGAGAAGATTGAGGGAGTAGGATGAGAATTCTCTCATATTGTACCTTTATTTTTTAGGTGAAACCTCAAATCCTTAGAAGTCTCAAAATTAGCTCCTTTATCTTTTCTTTCAGCCTTTCTTTACTAGGAGTTGTCTCATATAATGGTGTATATAGCATCTTCATTTCCCCCCGTATCCACGGGCCTTTCTTTCGATCTTCGAATATCTACAGACTTACGTACCCTGTTCTCAAAAATTGTTGTTGTCGCCTCCCAACCTTCTCTCCTGTGTTAGTACAGTAACCCATCATGTGTCTCTGCTGCTTTCCATTCATTCTCACTATTTTTTTTAACTCCTGATGATATACTCAGCCCTGGGATATGGACAATTAAAGAGTTTAACATATTAAGGACCTTAAAATCTAGTTGAACAGGAAAGTAACATAAATCTATAAACTTGTTCAGAAGTTCAGAGACCTGGATTTGCATGGTATGTTGTAATTATGATGAGATATGCAGATAGGAAGAATGAGGCCATATTACAAAGACCTTATCGGAAGAATTTAGTGTAAATGTGGAAGATAATAGGTAATCAAATATAGATGACAATGGTGCATTTTAGCTATCTGGCAACTATTTCTGTAGCATTGTGGAGTTAATATGGAATATAGGATTATGCTTTTAGTCATTGTAGTTGAAGTATCTCTAAAAAGTATAAAATGAGGTCCTGCTCTTAATTAGCTTAAAATCTTTCTAAGAATAACAAAATTTTAGGAAACCAAAATCAAGAAAACCAGTTCATGCATTGGATAAGTGTTATTTGCCAAGGATGACAAATGTAGATCATTTGCCATTGCAGTGACCCATGCTCAAGACAGACATTGATAATTGATCATGGAACTTGTTGCTGAAGAATCTAGAATGTAGTATTAAGAGTTCATAGAATAACTCTGAGCAGCTGTTACTACTTAGCTTTGGCACTGAGATTAAAATTTTTTATAATCTCTTCCATTTAGGAGTTGGGGGAAGTGCTAGTGAAAGTTTTGTAGAAGAGTTGGACCTTGAATGATGGGTAGGATCTCTCCAAACTTAATTTCTCTTGCTGTCTGACATGAACTTTTTCGCTTGTGGCCTTAATGTTCTCCACATGTACCATTATAAATCATACCTGGTGTATTCACGCTGATCCTCCTCCCAATCTGGAGTATTGCTCTTATCCCCCTGGAGCCTATTCCACTTAATAATCCTTCAGATTTTTTTCAAAACCTCATTCATCCCTCATACAGATTCCTTTTGTCTGAATTCTGATGGGTAATCTCCATCACCGCTTTTTTGTTGTCTTATTCTCTAATTGGTATATTTGTCTGGATTCCATAATTAGATTATAATCTCCTAGGAAAAGAGCTGCATCTGACAGCCTCTTCTGTTTCCCACAGTAAATGCTAGTTGATTGTAGGGAAAATTTACATCATGTAGCAGGAACGGCTTGAATATGTGAAAGAAACAATATTCTGAATACTGGTTGTAATATAAGTAAGGTATAATTGGTTTAAAATATGGTATTTTCCACTTTTTTGGTAATGGTTTCATTTTTCACTATTTCTTTGGTCTACCCTTAATTCCCACATTTAGATTATGGTCAGATCATTTTCCTCAATTTTGGTTCCAGACCAAAATTTTAGACTTTAATGCCGTTCATCCTGCTTTGCTCAACAACAAGATCTTGCCTAAAGGACAAGTATTATTTAATAAATGGAGGGAGAGCCTAAAATATTCAGATAACTCTTTCAATGAAAATTACGGAGTTTGGGAGCCAGGTTAGCATTTGTATTTCCTTCAGGCAATGATAGTTAATAAATCTACAAGTCTCCATTTAGATCATTTGGTTTATAGAATGACAGAAGGTGGCAAATGTTTTAGGTCGTATCGCAGGGTCCCCTCTTGTTGCCCAAGTTTCTGATAGCAACAGTGTTAAGAAGCCTTAATTTAATGCTTAACCTAATCCTCCAGGACTGAGGAAAGCAGAGAAGTTTTGGTGAGGAGCGTTGTCTGAAAGATATTTTTGTAGAGGCGTTTTAGAAATGCTACTGGGAACCTAGAGTAGGGGGCTGCACCCGATTTGTGAGTTCTGTTTCAATTTCCCTTGAAAAACTCGATGTGGGCGGAGGCAAGCGTCTGGATGTGCGGAGGGGCACCGCAGCCCTGCCCATCAAGGGAACCGGCCGGGGTCTGAATGCCCCTTTCCCCGCCCACCCATCAATTCTGGCCGCGCATGCGCTGAGCCCGCGGGCCGGAGGGTTGTCGGCTGGGAAATGGCGGCCGCTGGCTTGGTCGCCGTGACCGCGGCTGCAGAGTACTCTGGCCCAGTGGCGTCGGGAGGTAACCTCTCCGGCGTTAACTGCGGCCCAAGCTCCGGCTCGGGCGCTGGTCCTGGCCCGGGCTCATGGAGCCGCTCCCTCGATCGAGCGCTGGAGGAGGCAGCGGTAACCGGGGTGCTGAGCCTGAGCGGCCGGAAACTGAGGGAGTTTCCCCGGGGAGCGGCCAACCACGACCTGACGGACACCACCCGGGCGGGTGAGCGGGGCGGGGGCATTCCTGCCGGCGGGAGGCCCGGGACGCGGCGGGAGGCCGCTCCAGCCGATGCGGGGGACTCGGGGTAGTTAGAGCAACTGGTCCCACTGCTCCTGGTCGGGACCCGGGTAACGGGGAGAAGCCGACTGCTCCAACCCACCCATCCCCGCGGGCAGGACCCCGAGCCTGGGCTGGGCGGCGGACGGCGGCCGCTCTCGGGGGAGAGGACCGAGTGGGGTTGGTGGGAGGTGGTTCACCCTCCCAGAAAATGAATTTCTGCCTCTGCTGAGGGAGTCCCTTGCCCCGCCCCGGTTTCCCCAGGCCCTTTCGGATTTGGGATGCCAAGTTGACTTGCTAAGATTTGGGCTTGTAGCGCGCTCTTAATGGATCAGAGTACCATTGGTCGCTGCATTGTCAGGAAAGCGTCGATCTCGGCACTGGCGTTTTTTCCAGAGTTGTTTTTAATGTGAGCCCAATCGCTGTAACTTTTCTTTCTCCACCTTCATCTAGTTGACTTACCAAATGTACTTGCAAAAGTAACTAGAGCTCACCTTCAGACTTCCATTGCTTTCCTCTCTCCTCATGTCCCCCCAAAAAAGTTGAAGGAAGAAAACCTAAAAAAAATACATAGATCGCTACTATATCTGTATTTAATGCTCTTTAAAAACAAACAGACATCACTTTGCTTTGTACGTATTTTTCAACACAGGAAAGATAAAGAATTAGGTATTATTTGGTTTTCTTAGTTGTAGAGAACAATGTCTGGTGACTGAAGTGTTCAACGTAGTATGTTTTTCTTGTGTTTAAAATATAGCTTCCTCAGAGAGTAGATTAAGAACTGAGTCTATTCATGTTTTACACAAATACAAAGGAGGAAAAAATCCCTTACACAGTTTGTATAGTATGATGTAGTCAGATTTTTTTAATTTCCTACAGTATTTTTGCAATCAGGGAATGTGTAGTACTTTGTGTCTTATGTGTATTCCATTTTATTTATTTTAAAATCTTCGATTTAACACCTTTCCTATGTTTGTGCACTCATTAAGGATTGATGAGCATTGTATATGATTGACTTATGTTAGAAAAATAAACAGAACTGTTAAGCTACTTCAAGAAACTATTCTTTAAAGAAACTTTTGCTCTGGTGTAAAATGGAAGAAATTCAGTGCCTACTTATTTAATCTCTTTTTGGAAATAATTGTACTAAATATAGTTTGTATTTTTTAGCGAATGATATTAAAATTAAACTTTCTTGCTAAGGTAAATTTGAACAGTCGTTTACCTTTTGCATGTGTTCTGATAGGTGACATCTAAAATTGTCGTTCATACCCCAAATTTCCTGATTCTGTTCAGGAAATGGCTATACGTCATATGGCTGTTTAGGAGATGGATAGCATAGCAATTCTATATTGGTGTGAGTCATTTCAGTATTACTACATTGAGCCTGAAGCTAAAGAATAGTTGATTACAGGAGTTTATCTAGCTTCTTATCATATCTGCTTTAAATAGTTCTAGGACCAACATGTTTTGCCTTTAAGAAATATTTTATTAACTAACAAAACCCAAGGGCATTTGTGAAGAAAAATAAGTAATCCCAATGAATTTTTCCCTTACTGAGCTCTGAATTTTTAATTTGTTATTATCCACGCTTATTTTGTTACTTTAATAGTTTCTTTATAAGCCAAATTTGTGTTGGTTGACATGTTATCTGGTCAAAAAGTATGAAAAATAAAAAAGATTACAAGGTATTTTATACCTTACTAGACTAGATTCATTACTAACATGTTAGAGACATTACTTATTATGAGATATCTTTGGCAAACCTTGGTAAGAACAAAAATACTGAATTATTCTCTGAATTATTTTAAACATAGTTTGATAGAGAGAACATCATTATTGAGTATTCAGTGTTTGCTATTCATTGTGTTAGATGTTTTAAAATATGTTGCCTTGTTAAATGCTCACAACTACCAATGGGTTAAATATTATGATCCCCACTTTACGTATGAGGAATCACTCAGAATTTACAGATGAGGAGTCACTGTAATTAGTATTAGTGGCAGAATTTCAGCCCAAGTCCATCTACCTCTTTTCACTTCACTCTACCACGCAGGCTCCTAATAGATGTTACTATTCCTGTCTACAGATAGCGCACCCAAAGTTTGGAGAGATTAGATAATTTGCACAAAGACCTTTAGCTTAAAGGCCAGGAAAGGTGGTATTAGCAGGATTTGAGCCTAGTATGAGGCAACTCCAAAACCATAGTCTACCTGTTATACCAAGTACTTTGGTGAATTCAGGCCCAACTTATGTTAGCTAAAATGTTTTGTTCAGACCCTATAGAAAATTTAAAGCCTAGAAAATTATTTGAATACTATATATATCAAAGTTGCCACACAGTCTGTTCTTTCATAATATATAGAATGCGTCTGGTAGAACTGCTGTCTTTCAAGAGTTTACATTCTAAGAGACAGCATGTAATATCCATCCCATGTTTAATGTGACATGATTAGAATTCACCAGGAACATTTTCTTGAGGTTTTTCTCTCCTGTTTTAAAAAGGTAGCTCTTTAGGAAAAGGGAACAATTTTCTTGGGAATGGGTGACTTGATCCAGTGGACAAGGAAAATCTTAAAAGAAATCACAGGAGACTTCTTGGGGCAGAAAGGATGTAGCTTGGATGTGGGTAGGTAGAAGTGAGAAGGAAAGCCACTTCAGGCTTTGGTGGACAGCATGCAAGAAGTCTGACAGGGCACGTCAGTTAATTTTGCCAATCCGCCACACATTCCCCTTTCATCTGAGGACAATACTTCAGTTTTCCTAGAGACTCACCCCTCTCAGCTACATAGTTCCCACCCGGACAGAGGGTGTTCACATGACTCAGGCCTACTCACAATGTTGTCTGTCCTTCTGGCCACAGTGATTGTCAGAGATGGGCGTATTTTCCAATTGGCAAACATGAGTGTTAATTCTGATTTTTTTATTGAAACTATTGAGAAAGAGGCGTGCTTTGAACCCTGGGGTGCTGAGAGAATAGATTGTGAGCCTGGAGCTTGCCAGTAAATGGAAAGCAGAGCCAGAAGGTGGAAAGAGTTCTGATAAGTTAGTGCTGTTTTTGGACTTTCAAATTATGCAAACTAATAAATTCCCTTTTCTGAGTAATTTGAGTAGAATTTTTTTGATATAAAATAAGAGTCCTGACGAATACAGTGAGACTCCTCTTGATAATGTTGTGGTGAGACCAGTTTGGTCAGAATACATGGTTGGATTAGAGAATGTAAGAGGTCCTTTTCACATATGAGGAAGCTAGATTGATGACAGGTTTAGAGACAGGGGGACTAATCAACATTCATTCATTCAACAAACATTGATTGACTAAGGAATTTTGGCAGGTGTAGATATACAAAGAGGACCAAGACACTCCTTGCCTTCAAAGAACTCAAGGGATAAATAAATAGGTGTAAAGATTATTTGAACTGTCTAACAATAGCAGAATTTTCATGTGTAAGGCATTATGGTAGGTAATATAGGAGAAGCAATAATAATAACCGGCTTCACCCTGTAAATATTAAAAAATCTAGTAATCTGGTTGGGTAGCTGTAATAAATCCAAATCTATGAGGGAATGGACAACAGATCATATTGGAAAATGAAAATGTACAAATGCAGATTGAATTTTAAAAAAAGGGGCGACAGAATGCATCAAAGATGACTGAGCTATTAAACCTGGAGGACTAGGAAGATGGTAATGCTACTGATAATAATATTAGCTAACATTTATTGAGCTGTTAGCATATTCCAGGTATTATACTAAGCTGTGTTTCAAAAACATGCACGTACATCAACCATATGAGTTTTAAGTACTCTTTTTAACCCCATTTTAAGCATAAAAAAGTGGAGACTCGAGGTTAATTTGATCAAAGTTACACAGCTAATAAGTAACAGAACTGGGATTCAAATTCAGATACATCTGATATTAAAACTTGCGGTTTTGATCACTAAGCCACACTGACAAGTTTGGTGCACATAATTTCTTTGATTTCCTGATACATATAAGGGGCTGGTAGCACGTCTAGTTAATCCTGTGCAGCAAATAGAAATGTAAATCTGGAGCTTTAAGAGTGAAATTAGGGCTACGGTATATATTTGAGAGAGTCATTGTGAAGAGTTTATGAGATTCTTGCAGAAAGAGTGTGGAGAGTGGAAAAGCTGGTCACTGACAACCATGGGCATTTAAAAAGGCAAGAAGAGGAATCAGCCTGAGAAAAAAACAAAGTTCCATAACTAGGCCTGTGTTGGAATTCACAGAATCCTAAAGCTGAAGGAACCATAATAACCATGTAAGTTATTTTACGAATGAGAAGCAGTGTCAGAAAGGTTAAATGACGTCTCTAAGGCTATATAGTGAGGTAGTGCTGTTTCACAGAGGGCAAATAGCACTCATGGTTGAAGCTGTAAGAAATCTCTTCTGAAGGGAAGACTGGAAATAAGAAACCAAGGACTCAGCTTTGGGGAAAAGCCTATAGTGGAAGGCAGGAGAGGGAGACTAAGATTACACAAAAAAAGAAAACAAATTGTGATGTAGAGGGTGAGCCAAGGTAATGCAGTGTTATTGAAGTCATGAGACTTGAGACTTCCAAGAAGTGGATGCTATTTCCTAGGTAAAGAAGAATGAGGATTACTAAAAGGCCATTTAGTTTTTCAAGGAAGCAATCTGTAAGCCACAAAATTATGGTTTCGTTGGTCTTGGAAATATGCACTAGAGTGCCAGGTCTTAGGTGGAAATCATATTTTTCTTGGATCCTTATTTATGTATATTTTGTATCAACCACAGTATATGTTCTGTGAGTTTTTCTAGAGCGGTGCTGTCCAGCATGGTAGCTACTAGCCATAGGTGGTTATTAAAATTAAAATAAGTTAAAATTTAAAAATTTGGTTCCTCAGTTGCACTGGCCACTTTTCCAGTGCTCAGTAGCCACGTTGTGTCATATTGGACAGCACATTAGGCAGATCTACTCTCAGTCACATTGGACAGCACAGATGACAGAACCTTTCCATCATCGCAGAAAATTATATTGGACAGCGATGTGGGGCTTACTGTCTTGAATAGAATTGAGATTTTCTTCTGTATTATTTATTTGGTAAATCAGACTTCTTTTGGCAAGGTTTTTTCTATATTCATGAAGACAGTAAGCCACCATGGTGACTAGAGCTGAAAACACTGTTGAATAATGGTTGAGAAGGCAGAGGTGAAGGGAGGAGGTGGCAGCAAACGGGGGCTCAGTCGTAATTATGGGACCCTTGGTAGCATCTCAGGGCCAGGGGGGATATATAATTTTTTCTTTTTGAAATAAAATCTTGTTAAGAAAGACTTGCATTTAAGCAGTCGTCTTTGTTAATACAGGCATTAACTGTATACTCCACACATTTACCATCCACTAAGTGTTATGATTTCAAATCAGGAAGAACCTTCTAAGAGCCTTAGAAATGATGAAAGAGTAGAAAACAACAAAACTAATTTTATTTCATTAACCAGACTGGTTGAATTTAGTAGACTTTAGAAATCATTTCTTCTGATATTAAGAGTTGTTCACTGTAGTACAAAAAGTTATAAAGAAGACACTTTTCTTCATGAATATACATGTTCTCACTTTTTAATTATAAAAATGAGATCATACAAAGGCTGTTTTATCGTCTGATTTTTTTCACTACATGAGATACAATATCAGAAAATAGGGATCTGTAGCATAATTTTTTTAATAGCAGTCCATTGTATAGCTATACTGTCATTTAATTTACCCCATTGATGCACATGAGGATTGTTTTCAACTTTCATTACTACAAATGATATTACTGAGAATAGCCTCGTATGTCTGTCTTTGCAGACTTGTCCAGTTAGTTCCTAAGGATAAATTCCTAGAAATATAATTGATTGATTAAAAGTTATATGCAATTTTGAGGTTTTTTAATACAGATTGTAAAATTGCCCTTCTAGAAGGGTTGTCCGCTTAGCTTTATACCAGCAGTGCATAAGTTGTCTTTACTTTGCACCCACCGTCAAAATCATAAGTGAGAGATGTTATGTCTTTGTTCTGTATTCAGTGCATCCTGAGGAATATAATTTTTTTCTACAAGAGAAAGTATATAAATTAAGGGGAAAGATTTATTTTTCTACCTTTTGTCATAGAACCAGTTGATAACAAAGAATTGAAAGTTCTTTGTGTGTGTATATAAACTCCTATATATTTAATTTGAATTCTTTTGTAATTAAGAGTAATAGGTATTACCTGTAGAAGATTTGGAAAAACAAATACACAAAGGAGAGAAAGGAAAAAAGGAATAATACTACTGCATAGATAAACCACTGTAAACATTTTCACATACTCTTTCTGGCTTTTTTTTTTAATGCATGTACATATATACTGAAAACCATGTATCAGCTCTTTGTAGTTTGCTTTGTTCCATCAAGTGGAATTGTTCTAACAAATTATATGCAGTTTTAAAACTTAAACTTAATTTACAAACAAAATTTCAAAAGCACTTCCTCATAGAAACAGTGTTATATATTGTATGTAGCCTAACTAGGTTTATAGGCCACATAACAACCTGTTTTCTCCCCAAATATGGAAGTTATTTTAACTTGCATTTCATTCCTCTTTATGTCTAACAGCCATGATCTCCCATGTCTCTCTCTAAAGAGTGTGTGTATGTGTTGATGACATGAATTTTTATTTAAGTCCCTCTAACCTCAGAGGTCTGGGTGCAGACCTTGAAGTTGCTTCAGTAGGGAACTTGAAATTTGAAGGCTTGGAATTTTCTTAAGAATTCCACTCTATATTTTCATGCTCGTTTTAATACAAATCTATGGTTTCAGATTACTAGCCATTAGGGAAAACCAAACCAAATAAGTTTCTATAATGTTTATTCTGCTGTTTTCTGTAATCCACCTTCCCCATGTGTATCCCAGTTTCAGAATTATGGATATTATATTGTATATAATGCTACTCTTTGTAACAAAGTTTCTATGGAATTATGCATATTGAATTGAAATGTAGGGTGCCAAGAACACATCTCAGGAAACAATATTTATAACTCCCCCTCATAACTTTACCTTCCCTTCGAAATGAGAGAGCCTATAGCTCTAATATACGCTCATCCGGAAGCTTCTTCCATTCTCTTCTGCCTGAGGAACAGCACAGTTCTTATATTGTACTGACACAGTGGGAAAGACTTACAAGGTAAAAAGACTTCTGTTAGTTATGTCCTTCTTCCTGCAACAGAAACACACACACATGCTTTATAAAGAGAGGCAGAGACCATGTGGGAGATCATGGCTGTTCAGTATAAAGACATCTGAAATAAAATTTAAATTTATGTTTCAAGGGAGAAATCTAGACTCAACTGTACTGGCATTGTTTTTTAAATAGGAAGGGTAAATAGTACGATGGTGCCTTTAGGAGGGGTAAAAAGATGAGTCATAGATCACCACAAAATCAATGTTGAGACTAGAAGAATGGCAGCAGTGTTGGGGCCAAGGATTTCCTAGGGTCCATTTCCTTTTACATTGGCTGTATTTGGGGGCTGGATGGTTAATATCTCAAAATATGACTTTTAAGTAGTAATATACATGTTCATTATTTTTTTCAATTCATTTATGAAACAGTTATTCCACTCAAGCTTGGAGAAAAAATAGATGGTAAATATGATAATTCACACAAAGGAACATTATTTTGAGTTCCTAAAGTACCCAGTGATATTAAATGCACTGCTACTGATTTTAGAATCATAAACTAGTCCTAAAAGTTTAAGGTATTTCCTTACTCACTTTTAACTTTTTCCCTTGCTCTTCTAAGTTTCTAGATTTTTATTATTTGAAGAAAGTCTTAAACCAAAGATTTTAGCTGGTTTATTAAACTTATTTCTTAGAAAAACTAGGCAATAGGTTTTGTCATTAAAAATAGGTTTAAAAAAATGGTTTACACATCATGGAGGGTAAAAAGATAAGCCACAGAGTAAGGGAAGGTTTCCTGGAAATACGACAAACTAATGATATCCAGCATTATGTATAGAATTTCTACAAACAAGTAAGAAGACAACCCAATAGAAAACTGAGAAAACACTTGAATGGTACTTTACTAAAGAGGAATTCCAGATGACCAATAAATACGTGAAAAAGTGCTCCGCCTTATTAGTAATTAAGGGAATGGAAAATAAAACCAAACTGAGGTACTACACAAAAAGCTGACAATAGCAAGTACTGGAAAGAAAGCGCAATGGGGACACTCATACAATGCTAATGGGAATGTGAGTTGGTGCATCAGTTTTCAAAAATACCTAGTAATGTTGAAAATACACATACTCTGTGACCCAGAAATTCCAAACTCTTATGCCCCAAAGAAACTTGTGTATATGTACACCAGGATATATGTATAAGAATGTTCATAGCATTGTTCATATTTGACAAAATAGAAACAACCCAAACGATCATCAATAGATTGGATAAATCAGTTGTGATATATTTATTGATAGGATTTCACAGCAGTGAAAATGAATAAGTTATAGCTACATGCAGTTTCATGTATGAACCTTCGAAACGTTGAGCAAATGAAGTATGACACAATATATGCAACACAAACACTTTTAAATAAAGTTCAAAAGCAAGCAACATCATACAAAAGTGCTAAAATTATTAAGAAAAGCAAGAAAACGATTACCACAAAAGTCAGAATAATGGTTACCTCTAAGGGAGAGGGAAAATGTTATAGTTAGGAAAGGGGACTTATAGATTGGGGTATATTTCTAAAGTACAGGAAATGTTCTATTCCTTAACCTAGGATCGTTACTTATATGGTTATTCACTTTATACTTTTTTAAAAAATTGTACATTTATGATGTATTACTTTTTTCATGCACTGCTTTGTTTAGGCTTATTCATTCTTAACTCATGTGTCACTCGTAACACCCCTTCTTTTTTACCTTCTCTTTTTCCTTCTCCTCTGTCTCCCTTCCCCAGTTAAGCACTTCTTTCCTGCTTCCCTAATACCCTGTGCACACTTTTCTACTGTCACAGTGAACGATATTGTCTTTTCTCATATTAGATTGGGAGCTCCTTGAAGGAAGTAGATTAGTTTTCTCTTGGTGCATAACAAATTACTATAGATTTAGCAGCTTCAAACAACATCCATTTATCTTAGAGTTCTGTAGGTCAGAAGACTACTCAGCTGCATTATCTACTCAGGGTCTCACAAGGCCAAAATCAGTGTGCTGGCTAGGCAGGGCTCTTATCTGAAGGTTTTAGGGAAGCATTTGCTTCCAGGATCATTCAGGTTTTGGCAGAAATCAGTTCCTTGCAGCTGTAAAACTGAGGTCCCCATTTTCCTGCTGATTGTGAGCTTCAGGCTGCTTTGAGGTCCTGGAGGCTACTCACATTCCTTACAACATGGCCCAGTTCCACCTTCAAGCCAACAGTGGTGTGTCAAATCCTTGTGCTTCGAATCTCTGACTTCCTCTTCTGCTGCAAGCCAGAGGGCTCATGTGATGAGTTGGGGTCCAGCGAGATTCTCTCTTTTGTTTAATTCAAAGTCAATTGATTAGTAACCTTAATTATATCTGCAAAATCCCTTCTGCCACATGAAGAACATATTAAGAGTGTATTTCATATTCGTAGTCCCAGGGGTTAGGGGGAGAAATCTTGGGGGGCCATTTTAGGATTCTGCCTACTATAGAGGGCTCTGTCTTACTCTCTTTTTGTTGTACAGCGCCTAGTACAAGGCCGAATGCCCTTTGAGTGTTTATTGGGTGGGTGGGTGGGTGAGTGAATGAGAAGGGAATGATGAAGAAAACGGGGAATGATGAAGAGCCTATTCACCTTCTTAGCTTTAGAAATAGTGACAACTGACTTCTCTGTGACTAGGTTTACTGGGAACCCTTGGGGCTTCAATGATATAGTAGAACTCAATCAACATTCTCAAGGATAATGCCAGTGAATATGCTTCCTTTTGATGTCAAAAAGTCAGGCATTCAGACCCTCTTTAATTGGTGTCATAGAGGATAAGAGAGATGATATTAGTCAGGGTTCTTAGTTACAAGCAACAGAAACCAACTTTCATGATGAGGAGCCCACAAAATCCCTGGGGGCACTGGAGAACCAGGCTGGAAGGATAGGTAAACCAGTAACAATATCCAAAATCGTGTGACAGAACTTGTCCTCCGAAGACACTAGCACTGCCACTGGAGATAGACACGATACCTCAACTTGTACCACCAACTCCAGTGTTAATGGACACTATATGCCAGCACTGGAACTTCTGCCACCACTGCCTCTGGAAATTGGGACGTGTTGTTACCACTCTGCTGTCAATTCAGGGTTGGGGAGGATGTGTTTGTTTGGGGGAACTTAGATTGTGTGCCTGTGTCCCCAGCTGCAAGAGAGGCTGGGAAAGCAAGTATACTATACAGCATTTTTCAGCTGCTCTTGAGGAAAGATCTCTGTTTCATAAAGTATTGGATTCTGCAAGCACAGGTATTGTTTAGCTCCTGGGCAACCTAAAACAATGACATGTTTCTACTACAAGTTGTATTTAATACTAAAGTCAAACAACCAAGTAAGCCTTTAGTGAAGTATGTAATTATCATAATGCACAGTAAGCAACATTAAATGATAGGCAGTTTACTTTACTGACTATAATCAGTCTAACTTTTCTGTAGCCAAACCTTCCATTTCTTGGTTGAGTTGGGAGAGGACGGAAAGATATATTAATTAGACTTTTCTAAGAGTACCTTCAGTTTTTCTTTCCTGTGTTTTCTTTATTCAGTTTCTTTTTAAGATCTGAAGTCTGCATTAATTTAGGGAAAAGAAAGATGAACAGTGTTGCCTACCTCTTGTTCTTTCAAGTGTCTGCAGTGTCCCAAATCCTAATACCTGTGGCCAGTATTCTATTGTCATTTCAGCCGCTGGTCCCTATAGTAAAAAATTTTTGATAAATATATGTTTGTTTATATATTATATGCATGTGCCAATGTACTAAAATTATATTTGTTAAAAATATACATAAAATATAAAATTTTAAAGGAGAAATTAAAGATAAATAGAAATAAAAGTTCTAATGTTTTTCTGCTGTACTCCAGTGGGTTATTTCATATATCCCTTGGATAGCAGGCTCCCATTACCCTCGTTTGGCAAATACTGATTCAGATAGTGGTTAGCCTCTTAATGATCTTTAAGTAGGAGAAAGGGGATTTAATGTTATGTATCTGAAAGCGTTGTAGGCTCTACTTTGAGGCGATATGGGAAATGGGAGACATGGAGATAGGAGATATGGAGTCCAAGGATAAAGAGCTGTACCCTGTTCAAAAGGAAAGGATATTAGAAGACAAAGACTGAAGAAATTTCTTGAAGCAATGCTATAGATGTGTTGGGATTCCTTGTGTAGCATACATAGCACAAACCAGTGTGTATATAAAGTGGGGGATGGGATAGTTTGTAATGGCTGAGCTGCTCCCATGGATTTGATGGGATGGGGTAGGATAGGGGAAACGTTACTTTGGGAGTAAGAAGATTTGGATGTTTTAGCCTTGATTCTTTACTGTTTAGATGTTTGGCTTAAGTCACTCTTTTTTATCTTTCCTCATTTAGAAGATATGAAGGGCAGACTGGTTTGGAGTTCTTAAGACTTAGGAGGCCTAGGGGTTTTGAGGCATCTCCTCAGAGATTGTGTTTGAGAGATGTGAGTTAAATTGCGCTCCCTCCCCCACACTGGCTTCAACTGGAGTCAGTTTTGATTCTGTGGTGTATTCATTCAACAAATACTTTTAGCCTTGACTTTGTGCCTGAGCTCCAGATACGTATTTAGTTGTCTACTTGATATTTCCGCTAGATGTCTAAGTAGGTATCTCAGATGTACCTTGAGCAGAAAGGACTCAAGTTGCTGCCCCTACTCCCTCCCTCCCTCCCTCAAAAAAAAAAAAGGTGGAGTGAAGAAACTAACATCAACAAACTGTTCTTGTGGTAAATGACAGTACCATGCATTTATTGAGGTAAGAACTCATCTTAATTAGGGTTACTGCCATCCATGCGGTAGCTCAGGCCCCAAAGCTGGGAGTCATCCTTCATTCTCTCTCCTGTCCTCTTCAGTCTATTAGCAAATCATATCTACCTCAGCATGTCTTAAATCTGTCCACTCTCTCTTTTCCCCTGCTGAAACTCTAGCCCAAGCCCCGTCATCCGTTGCCATGAACCATTGCAGTAGCCTCCTAACTAGTCTTCCTGTTTCTTCTCTTACCCCTTGAAAGCAGTCTCCATACAGCAACCAAAAATGATATTTTTACAATGTCAATCAGATCATGTTACTTCCCTGTAAAATCAGACAAACAAAATCCTATAGTAGTTATCCACTGCCCTTTGTGTAAAATTCATTTGCCTTAACAGGGTCTAAAAGGCCTTGTTGTGACCTCTGCCAACTTCTTAAGCTGTAACTGGATTCTTTCTTGGACATAGCTTACTTACACTTTTCTTCTTTCTAGTCATCAAACTTATTTTCCCTTTGTGGCCTTTGAGCTTGATATCCTGTATTTGTGGCATGCCCTTCCTCTGAATCTTTTTGTGACTGGATGTCTCTCATCCTTTAGATTTTAGCTTAACTATGAGTGAGTACATAAAAAGCACTTAGAGTAGTTCTTAGCTCATAGTAAGTGACCAATAAATATTAGTCCCCAACCCCCAAAACTTACTGCCTTGGAGACTTTCATGATAAACCCTGTCCAGGTGCTCTGAACCACCTTTCCTCACTGCTATTCTTTATTTCCTTCATAGTATGTCTCTATTTATTGAATGCTTGCTCCATTATGATATAAGCTTCATTAGAACAACGACCTTGTCTGTCTGTATCCCCAGCATTTACAGTAGTGTGTGCCACATGGTGTACCCTTGGTAGACTTTGGAATAAATGAATGAATGACCCTCTGCTCCTTGTATCATGAACCTGAGTAGGTCTGCTAGCATTGAATTCTTTCAGAATTTTTGTTTTGTCTAAAAATCATTATTTTTCCTTCATTTTTTTGCTGAGTGTAGAATTCTTGCTTGGCAGGGTTTTTTGTTTTTCCATTTCAGCACCTTAAAAGTGTTACATTCTCTTCTGACTTGCGGAATTTCTGTTGAAAAATCAGCTTTTAGTTTTGTTCATGATACATTTAAGACAACATTTGTTTCTTCTCTGGCTGTTTTTAAGACTATTTTTCTGTTGTCTTTGATTTTCTGCAGTTTAATTATGATGTGACTTTCTTTGTATTTGTCCTACTTGAGGTTTGCTGAGCCTCTTGCATCTGTGAATTGAAAAATTCTTGGTCAGTATTTGGTTTCAGTAACACAAGTTTTTCTGTTTTCTTGGTTGATAAATACTATTCAAAGTCATAATTATTCTTTTAAATTGTTATGCCCTGCTTTTCCTAGGATACTACTATTGTATGGTAGCATCTTTTGAAATTTTGAAGAATAATCTATGGTTCTTTAAAGTTCTGCTATTCAAAGTGTAGCCTATGAACCAGCAATATGGCATCACCTAGGATCTTAGGAGAAATGCAGAACTTCAGAACCAATCACAGGATTAGAATCTGCATTTTGATAAGATCCCCAGGTGATTTCGAGAACATTACAGTTTGAGAAGCACTGCTCTAAAGTTAATCAGGCAGTTGAAGTAGCTCTCTTTTCCCAAAGGGTCTCTGAGTGAAGTAATAGTTGACCCCAGTTATTCTAACCCCAGCCAGCCCTGGCAGTCTCGTGGTTAAAATTTGGCATTCACTGCCATAACCTGGGTTTGTTTCCAGGTCAGGGAACCACATCACCACTGTTGGTTGTCACACTTTGGGCAGCTGCATGTTACTGTGATGCTGAAAGCTGTGCCACTAGTATTTCAAAAATTCCGTAAAGGTCACCCTTGGTAGATAGGTTTCAGTGGAGCTTCCAGACTGAGACAGACCAGGAAGAAGGACCTGGCCATCCACTTCCAAAAACATTGGCCATGAAAACCCTATGAATAGCACCAGAAGTTGAGAAGATGGTGTTAAAAAACAGGGCAGGATTCTGCTCTGCCGTATACAGAGTCGCTAGGAGTCAGAATTGACTCAAGGACACTAACAACAAATTCTAACCTCATCCTACATAGGCCAAATTGAGCACTCTCAACACTAGTCTATTAAAAAAAGAGAAAGGACCCTTTTTGGAGGTGCAGTAGGCAAAGAAGAAAGTTTTGGTAACAGCTACCTTGTTCCTAGGATATGATATGCTCATGGTCTGAACATATCATGGGTATGTTTATGGCTAGTGTTAAATATGATGTTAGCAAGTCCGTTTGGACTGTGCTTTGGCTCAGCTGGGCCCCTGTCAGCATTATGCTGGAAAGGTAAAAAAGCCTTAGTTTGTCATTTTAATAAGAGCAGTAAGGATCCCAGCCTGTGCAGAAACCCCAGCCTGTGTCCAGTGCTCAATCTTCTTGTGTTGTTTGGTCCCCACTTCTATTATTAAGATTGGGCTTTCTACCCAAAATCATTATACCATTAAATCTATCTTGTTGGTATATTTCTTTCTAATA
This sequence comes from Equus quagga, assembly GCF_021613505.1. NCBI lineage: Eukaryota > Metazoa > Chordata > Mammalia > Perissodactyla > Equidae > Equus > Equus quagga. Next base: position 26,210,204 of record NC_060270.1, on the reverse strand, counting down.
GTTGCTTTTAGAAGCCTAATTATTATTGGCTCAATTGCTTATCTTGCTTATGAAGACATTCTTTAGTAACAATAGGAACTAAACGTTCTTGAGGTTAGATAAACAGTGACCAGCGTAGGTTTATTAATTTTGCTGTCTTATCATAGGAGTTGCCAGTTGTAAACACTTGTTTATTTTCTAACATAAGATAAAGACAAGATGAACTTAAAAGACATTTTCTATAGAATCTATACCTTGATTATTGTCTCCTTACTTTTTCACAAAAGAATTTTCCATGAGTATTGATTTCTCCTTTTTTTGTTTTAAAGATTTTATTTTGCCTTTTTCTCCCAAAGCCCCCTGGTACATAGTTGCGTATTTTTAGTTGTGGGTCCTTCTAGTTGTGGCATGTGGGATGCCACCTCATCATGGCTTGATGAGCAGTGCCAGGTCTGCGCCCAGGATTCGAACTGGCAAAACCCTGGGGCCGCGGAAGCAGAGCGCGCAAACTTAACCACTTGGCCACAGGGCCAACCCAGTATTGATTTCTTCACAGCACCCTTCATGTTCTTTCCTTTTTAGGATTCTTACGGACTAAGTATCTCTTAGAAATTCAGGATGTTTACAAGTGGCTCTACCTGTTGTATGTCACTGCCTAAACCCTTCATGTGTGGGAGCCCTCCTCTTGGGCAATCCTCTTTCCCATCCCAGCGTTGCTGCTGAGGACTTGAAAATTGCATTCCAAGAACAAAAAGATTTTCCAGATCCATCCTGTTTTCCCCTCCCCCACATAAAGTATTTGTTATCCTTATGCAGCCTTGGTTCCTTTTAGTGAGCACTGGATACAGGATTACGACCTGTCTACTGGAGCCTCGTTTTATATCGTTTCACGTGACAACTGATACCAGACAGGACAGCATCAGGACAGCTTAGGTAATTTACGTAAAGGAGCAGGAGCCTTTCAAAGTCATGAATGTGTGCCTTTTACTTTTTAGGAATCATTGCAGCGGGGCTGGGGGTGTGAAGTTTTGATCACAATATGAAAACATTTTATTAAAAGTTCTATTAAATAGTTTTAAAAATAATTTCCCCCAAGAAAATAAAGGAATAAAAATTCCAGGAGATATAGGAAGGTAGGCTAGGGAGCAAGAGTATAACTCAGTAAAGTAGCCCCTCTCCTTCTAATTTTTCAGCCTTCCTGTTTTAAGATCTGAAGAAAAAGCCAGTCCAGTGACATGGCAGGGTGCAAGCATGCCATAGGATCTTAAAGGTGTCTGTCTGCAGAAGCAATTTGGCGATGGTGTATTAGATCATGTTAAATGGTATCTCTGTAAAAATCCCTGATTTTTACTAGGATAATGGAGCTGCCTATTAATTATGTACCTATTTTTCAGCATTTAAAATAATAATTTATAGTATAATAGTGTTTTGTGTAAGTGTATTTATGCGTGGGCTTTGAATTCAGAGAAATCCGGGTTTGGATTTCAGTTCAGTCACTTGCTAGCTGTGTGTAACCCTGGAGTCTGTTTCCTAACCTTCCAAAGTGGCAGTTTCCTCGTCTGTGCAATGTCTGCCTCAGAAGGAGCTTTTGTGGGTTAAATGAGACTGTGGCCATATGGAGCATTTACAGATGTTCCAGTGGGTATATGTGCTCAGCCAAAGGTAGCTTCCTCTATTTTCTCCTTCCTTTTCTTTCCCCTGCTTACTTCAGTGCCACATTTATTGATTAAAAATGTGTGCCTCAGACTCTGTTCTGGGCATGGATATAGCTTTTTGAAGTATGCGTTTTGAATCTAAAATAAACCACTTCCACTTTGTTATAAAATGTTTTTACTTTTGTCAGTCTAATTTTACATGTCATTATGGAGTCATAAAATATATAACAGGAGTAAATTGGTGCACTGTACTGCCATGGTTCTAAACTGATGTGTCCACTCCAGTATAGAAGGTAAAGATGGCTGGCTGGTTACTGCTGGTAACTGGTATCATGTTTTCCCAGAGTTTTTTTGTTGAAGTCATTTTTTGTAGTGTATGATTTATTTTCCTTCTCAGTTGTGCTTTAAGAGTTTTACTTTGAATTTTGTGGTAATCATTTTAAGAATTTTTTTTAGACTTCTGGAGAAATTCTTTAGTTATCTTTATATTTTTTATTATTTAAAGTGAGAAGTTATCAAATAATTCTGTTTGGTGGCAAAGTTTCTGTCATTAATAATGCCTTGTATTTATAAAATACCTTTTTCCAAAGAAGAGAGTTCTCATCCCTTTTCATTATACAATTTTTACGTTTCATAATTAAGTAACTTTTGTATCATCCCAGTCCAGCTATGTTACTAACAAAACAAGAATAGAACCCAGGTCTCCAGACTGTAAAAATAGTTCTCTTGGCTAAATTACATTAGTGTTCTAAATTCGATTTAATTTTTCATTCCTCTTGTTAAATTTCTTTAATATCTTTTCATGGCCCAGCTTTGGAAATATGTACCAAAGTTTTATCATCCTACATACATTTTTCAGCTTCCCACTCTCCTAGGATATGTGAAAAACATAACTGAAAAAAAAAATGCATTTTCCAAGTCATTCAGTTTACATTATTGCTTTTCCTGAGCAAATGGTATACAAACTATATATATACATACACACACACACACACAAATATATATATACAAATGTATATATATATAAAGCATCCTGTGTGGGCCTTCTTGCACCCTAGCTAGCATCCTTGATAGCTTTTCCAGTGAGACTTTTTTTTGGTTTATTAAGCACCCTGGTCCAAACCTTGACCGTCCCCAAGTAGGTGCCGGTCCTGGGGCCCAGCACATCCTGCTCTCCAGATGATGGACGAAGGGTGGATGGAAGGGCAGGAAGAAATACAGTGCATCGTAGTGTTATAAAAACAAGACCTTTACTCTGCAATAGAAATTCACATTTCAAAAGCTGATGATGGTCAAGCTGATCTACTTTATGAAAATGCAAAAATAGTTGCTTCTTTTTTAAAACTTGGCCGTTTCTAGTAAAAATTTGTTTTCATTTTACATAGCCTTTCATTAATAAGCAAAGTATGTAATTGTTTTTGAATTGGTTCTCTTCTTTAAAATGTGCTGGAAGACACAGTTCACAGAGCACTGTTCCAAGCAGGAGAAAAAAGGGACGACTGTACCATAGTTTAAATGAAATGAAAATATCCAGTATTGCAGTGAAAAATAAAAATCCATTTGCCTAGAATTAGTTGTGCTGAAAATAGATGGATTGCTTACATTTTGGATCCTTGTCAGTAAATAATCACAAAGTTAAGTACTAATTTGAGTTCAGGGGGAGATAATCAAAAAATCTCAGGAAGTTGCTAGAAACATCTTGTTTTAAGATGTGGGGAAATGATGAAAAAAGCGTTTACATAAAATCAGTAATTAGCAATTTTACACTTCTACTGCAAAATAAAAGTTTGGGTTTTGAAGCAAAATTTGAGCATTTAAGTATAAACAGTAAGACCAAATTGCTGTCTGGTAAGGGCTTAGGAAACTTGGGGTATCGTTAGTGAGCTAGAATATATAAGATTACCAGTGTGATGTTTGAAACTGCATTAGGACTCCTGGGTTAATTGGTTTTATAGAATGACTGAACTGCAGAATAAAAAGGTGGTTGGGTATCACTTTGTCTTAATCCTTTTGTTGAGTAAAATAACTTGTCATTTTTACCAGTAAGATTCTCAATTTGTTTTCACAATTACATTATGAAAAAATCATTTCAGGAAAGCTGATGAAAATCATAAATAGGGCAATGATAATACATTTGGTCATGATTTAAATTCTGTATACATTTCAGTGAGAGTGTTTACAAGAATGTTGTTTTAAACAAATGCTTATTTCGTGCAGTTACAGTAAATTTAGGCCAAGCACTTTTTAAAAGGCAAATACATGTTCAAATTAAATACTAAACTGGAAAAAGGATTCCATTATGAAAGAAGGCTGATGATACAATCTCAAGTACTGACAGAAGTTAACCCCACCATGGGAAATTATATATTCAAACTTGAAATTCTTTCATTATGCTGAAATTGTCAAAAAATTTTGCATAAAATAGCCTGAACTGAGATCTAAGTATTTTCATTTTATGGTATTTGTTGAGGATATAACATACCCAGTAATAAATTTCTGTGAAATTAAATGTAAGTATGGGACTGGAAATAGGCTTAAACATTTCATTAGAAATCAAAAATTAAACCCCATGTGCCTAAAAATATTAGCAGTTTATTAGGAATTCTTCCCTTCCTCACCTGTACTAGGACAATACTGGTATCTGTATTCAGGTGAAACTATGCTATAAATAGAGCAAAGGACACAGACTGTGTAGGTTGGGGATATTCTGGTTATGCTAAGAAAAGAATAGCAGCAAGAACAAAAAGCTTTCTTCTTAAGCAGACATGCACCCCAAATAAATTTCTCAAGCAGTTGAGACGCTTGTTCCATCTATATAACCCAAAAATATGCATTCGTCTTTTAATGAAAAAGGAATATTTACTCTTTCAGATTTATTCATACAAGTCATACATTAATATTCACAGATATTTTTAAATGGGAAAACAAGTTGCTTCTAACAATATATTTTTCCAATAGAATGTTACTATGTTAACAAGATTTGACAGTGAGTTTATTTTAATCTAGTGATCTTAATTTCAACAGATACTTATTAACAACAAATTAAACCTCACTGCAAAGAAATTCTTCATAATATCGTGACCAGATTTTCTAATCCTAGTGAAGGCCACAATGAAGTAGCCCAGATATGCTGCCATTAAAGTTTGTCATGAGATTGTAATAAATTTGCTCAAAGTGTTCATAAAGTTCTAACTCCAAAGGTGCTATAGAGAAACATAAGAGAATGTAATCTAAAAATATGACTATATTGATCTATACTTTTTATTTTCTATCTGATTAAAACTAAGACCTGCCTCCTAATGAGCCACATTTTGGCATCTCTGTAAATGTTGCTATGTGAAAGTAAAAATGAGGAAAACAAGTTATGATAGTTTCACTTATAGCTTTCATAGAAAAATATATATTCTCTGAATTAGTTATATCAAGTGGTCATCACTCAGCATGAATTCCAATAGCATTATCAACAAAATAAGACATTAATGGATTTTCTCAGTTGCCTATTTCCAACACTCTGCTTCAGAAGTCAATTATCAACATCCTCATCGTTGAACCCCCAGGTCCTTCTAGTTTATGTTGTTTTTGACTTTTGAGGTTGTGAATTATAGGGACTGGACCTTGTTAAAGTATTTCCTTCACTCAAAAGTCAAATAGGCTCAATGGCACTTCCTCTTGAAATGTGCCTTTCTAATTTTTTTTCTCTTATTTCAGAAATAACACCATAGTCATGGTGGTCTGAATTTTTGTACTCTAACGTAGAACATGTAAAATTAGCATCAGGTTGAGATTTTGAACTTTTTTCAGTCCTTGAAGTTTTTGCTACATACCCTGTACACTTTCTGTTGTTTTCTTCCTCTAAGGAATCAAGAGATTCCTTCAAGGCCCTTGCTTTCTGAAAAGAAACAATAATCTTAGGACAGCCCATTTGTTTTTTCTTTCTGCCTCTCCGACTACTGGGCAATGGTCAAAGTCTGCTAGTCCTCCTCTGACGTCACACCAGCAGGAAGGCTGAGGGCTTCTCATTACTGCTGAGTAGAGGTGGAAGTCTAGGCTCCCCATGTAGTCTCCACTGATCCCACATGGTGAGGAGGGAGGCGCCACATGACCTTCTGGCAGGCATGAAAGTTCCGGCTCCCTGCTTGGCCTTCTTTGACACCACACCAGTGGGGACTGGGGAGGAGCCACTGAAGTGCCACGTTACAGTCCTGCAAGGTAGAAGTTTAGGCTCATCGCTCTTCCTTTGGCAGTGTGTCGGGGGGGGGGGGGGGGGGAGGAGTGGCCATAGTTTTTCTGGGATGTTTGGCTGGGATAGAGCAGTTATTGTGTAAAAGTTTTCTGTCTTGTTAGGTTGCTCCTTTCCTGGTCCTTCAGCTAGAGAGAGCAGGCTTTTGTTGGGGCTTTTTTTTTTTTAAATCTCTGCCCATCCCTGTTTCTGGGTTGCCAGCTTGGAGACATCAGCTCCAAGTCTGGGAAACAAGAGGCAGGAAGAAGTCTCCGGGAACTGATTACTATGTCATTCCTTGGATCCTGAAGTCCCTAGTCGTCTTCTTTCAACCTTTTAGAGTCTTATGTTTGTTTTTTTAGATATAATTCCAGAGTTTTAATTGTGCTTAGCAGGAGGAATAGGGAAAAGTACATCTGCTCCATCTTCCTGGAAGCAGAAGTCACTAATTGGTGTTTAAAATTATATAAATTTACTACCTTTGATAAAAAATTAAAATTAAAATGGGGCTGGCCTGTGGCTGAGTGGTTAAGTTTGCATGCTCAGCTTCGGCCGCCCAGGGTTTTGCTGGTTCAGATCCTGGGCGCGGACATGGCACAGTTCATCAGGCCATGCTGAGGCAGCATCCCACATGCCACAACCAGAGGGAACTACAACTAGATTATACAACTATGTACCAGGGGACTTTGGGGAGAAGGAGGAAAAAAAAGAAAAGAAGATTGGCAACAGATGTCAGCTCAGGTGCCAATCTTTAAAAAAATAAAATAAAACAAAAAAAAATTTTTTTTTAATTAAAATTAAAAACAATTTTAAAAAGAAAACTCACAAGTTAGGTAAAAATAACATGACTTTAGAATGAAAAGCATTAGAAAATATTCCCATTTCTGACCTCCGTAGGTTACATAATTTTATTATTAGCTAAAATAAAATAATTTTTATTGCATTCTCTGTCAGCGAAATTTTCTTGGGAATGGCATAGTGCTTGAAAACATAAAGGGAACACCTAAGTATAGAGTATATTTTAAATGTGGCAAATTTAAAGAGAAGGTTTCCAAAGTGTAACAAACTTGTATCAGTCATCATTTAATTAATCAGTATCTTCATTTAATGGGCAACTGTTTATGTTCTTCGTCCTTCATATTGTTAGCCTGTGGAAGCACCATGAACAGTATCATTGTGGTTTATTAAATAGTTATCAAATCAAATTCAAAATTATTACTTCTATATAATTATTTAGGGACTCAATCTTCCTTATGAATTTTACTTTTTCTTTCTTATTATTTTGCATTGAATGTGTATTTTAGAAATTTTTTTGTAGTTTGTATTTACCATTTCTTTATATGATAAAGGATATTCCTATAGTATTCTTTTAAAATTTACTTTGCTCAGTGTTAAAAATCTCTTATACAGAATATTTGTTATAATCTCAGGCCCTTTCAACATTCATAGCAGTGACTGTTCTCACAGAAAGTGATAGTACTGTATATGTGGGTATTGCATAATGGGCTTTATTTGGTGAGGATGATGTCATTGCGTGGGATGGCCTGAAGGAGTTATTAGAAGAACATAAGACTTTTGACTGCCAGCATTTCTTAATAAATGCCAAACTGTTGAAAACATTAATTTGTGTTTGGACTGGAATGAACCTAGGTTTTCCTGGCTTAGCTCTAGAGATTTTAAGAAATAAATTCTACTTTCATAATTACGTAGCTGAGTAGAATGAAATATTAAGCATTTTTCTCCCTGGGAAAGAGTAATGGAGTTAGGAAGGAAAGAAGTTAATAAACAGCTGACGTTCTTTGTTACACAGTTGTCAGACCAACTTTTGAGATTTGACATTCAAGAATACTTTGAATTTTTGTTTCAGTAATTTATTATTTAGTTTCTGCTGGGGTGTAAGAGATGGTTATTAGAAAAGTCCATAATTTTAGAGATTTTTAAAGTACATATCACTAAAAAGAGGCACATTACGTTTATTTTCTATTTTGAGTACTAAACATTTGATTTTTTTTTTAAAGATTGGCACCTGAGCTCTAACATCTGTTGTCAGTCTTCTTTTTTCCTTCTTCTTCTTCTCCCCAAAGCCCTCTGGTACATAGTTGTGTATTTTTAGTTGTGGGTCCCTCTGGTTGTGCTATGTGGGACGCTGCCTCAGCGTGGCCTGATAAGCGGTGCCATGTCTGCGCCCAGGATTCGAACCGGAGAAACCCTTAGTGGCCGAAGTAGACCATGCAAACTTAACCACTCAGCCACGGGGCCAGCACCTAATTTTTTTTTATTGTAAAATATACATAACAGAATTTACCATTTTAACGTGTATAGTTCAGTGACATTAAGTACATTCACATTGTTGTGCAACCATCACCACTATACCCGTTTCCAGAACGGTTTCATCATCCCAGACTGAAACTGTATCTATTAAACAATAACTTTCCATTGTCTCCTCTTCCCAGCCCCTGGTAACCATTCCACTTTCTGTCGCTATGAATTTCACTCTTCTAGGTACCTCATGTGAGTGGAATCATTCAATATTTGCCCTTTTGTGTCTGGCCTGTTTCACTTAGCACAATGTTTTCAAGGTTCACCCATGTTGCAGCATGTATCAGAATGTCATTGCTTTTTAAGGCTGAATATTATTCTGTCATATGCATATACCACATTTGTATATCCGTTCTTTTGTTAATGGACATTTGGGTTGTTTCCACCTTTTGTCTATTGTGAGTAATACTGCTATAAATATTGGTGTACAAATACCTGTTCGAGTTCCTGCTTTCAGTTCTTTTGGGTGTATATTCAGTATAATTGCTGGATCATAAACATAGCTTTATGTCTGATTTTTTGAAGAACCACCCTACTGTTTTCTACAGCAGCTGTACCATTTTCCGTTCTCACTGGCAATGCACAAGGGTTCCAGTTAATCCACATCCTTACCAACACTTGTTATTTTCTGGCTTTAAAAAAAAATAATAGTCATCCTAATTGATGTGAAGTGATATCTTATTGTAGTTTTGACTTGCATTTCCTTAATGATTAGTGATGTTGAGTGTCTTTTCATGTGCTTATTGGCCATCTGTACATCACCTTTGGAAAAATGTCTATTCAAGTCCTTTGCCCATTTTTTAATTGGGTTGTTTGGGTTTTTGTTGTTGAGTTTTTAAAAATATATATTCTGGATATCAATCCGTCATCAGATTACCCATCTTATTTTCAATTCATGCTGCAGAGGGTTGGTGGTGGTGTGGGTCTCATCTGACCTGGTCTGTAGATATGTCTCCTACATTTCCTCTACTACTAAGGATCCTTTCTTATGGTTCCCTTTATGGAGTTCACATTTAAAAATTAATTAATTAATTACCTACAATATAAACTTTGTTTATTCAGAAATAATTTTCCAATTTTTAATAAAATCATAAAATAGCTAACTAGAGATTTGATCAACATGAAATAGCCAGTGTTAGCACACTGAGTTAACCTAATTCTAGAAAATAAACTCGATCTTTTAATAAGTCAGGTATTATGTTAGATGCTAAAGACACAAAGCTGTTTGTCTTAAGGAAGTTAAAATCTAACGAAGAATGAAGAATTACAGTACCGTGTGATAATTACTACAGTGGAGTAATAGAGACACAGTTGGAGAATCCTTGAAGGGTCTAGACAAGCCAAGGAAAGTATAATGAGATTATGCTTGAGATGGCTCCTGAACAAGGGCAGGAGTTTACCAGAGTATCAAGACTGAGGAGAGCCCAAGCTTGTGTTACTTCCTTTGAGAGGGTCCCTGGGGTTCAGTATCACTGGTATACATGCCTGAAAAGCTGGGAGGGAGGGAGAGCCAGCCCCTGTGAATGAGAGAAAGAAATTAAGAACACCGGGAGCTGAGCAAACACCCTAAAAATACTGTAGATATACATTTATGATAATCAATATACAGTAGCTGAAACATCTATTTTTTAAATGAGGGATTTGGGAAAGGGATCCCTTGGTCTCTTTTCCCTGTGTGCTTTAGGTAACCTGCTCACGTGTAAGAGCTGGAAACGCTCGGAAGAACTCTATATAGAACTGAGTAAGTTCAAGCTGACCTGTTGTGGTGTGGAACCCTTGTTTAAATTCAAAATATTTGCATTAATTGGTTCAACTGAATTTAACTTATTTTGATTGTGATTCAGATAAGTGGTTCCTTTTAACAGATATGTCACCATATTATTTCTCCTGGTAGCTTACAGGAGAAGAGGGAGAACAGAGGGGTAGAGGAGGGTGTGAATTAGATCTGGTGGTCAAAGGAAGCAATCTCAGGCGTCTTGCTATAAAAGTCAGACGCTGGTCTGAGAAAAAGGAAGGTTGCTTCCGGCAGCTCTAGGAACAGTCGAGAATAGTGATTATAACTGTTTGCATCTGAAGGAAGGGGTGAAATTGAGCAGACGTCTCTAAGAGCAAAGAAAGAATTTGTTGAACTAAACATTGAAACACTACTTAGAGATCTGTAATTGTTTTAAGAGATTTAAGTTATTATAAAGAATTAGGGTTTTTCCTTTTCTTTTTTGCTACCTTATGAGAAGTGCGCAATAGGATGTTAATAAAATAATTATATATTTTTTCTGAACCTTCTGACCTTCACAGTCTCAAACAGAAATACAAAGTTAGAGAATTAGCTAGGAGGAAAATACCATGTCAATTAAGTAAAGGTTTCTCAAATGCTTTTTTCAGGTTTAAGAAGCCACATTGCTATTAATGTCTTTGAGCTTCATAATTGTCCCCTAAAAGTAGGAATCAACCACTCCTGATTTATAAAATCATAGTTACCGAACAGTTGATGGGAGAGAGAGAATTAGGAAAAAGTACCTCTTAGCATGCTTCTTATCTGTAAAAAAAAAAAAAAAAAACGTAGGGGGGGAAATAATTGAAAGCATCCCACTAAAAGTACTATGGAGGGAGATTTTGAAATGTTCCAAAGATTAAGATTAAGATGGTAACAAGTGGTAGAGCTAGGATCTGGCTATATCATGTCTCACTTAAGATAATAGTTTTTCTCTAAATTGTATTGTTTCAGGGTATGGTTTTGAAAACTTTATTGGCACAGTATGTAGTGAGCAGTATTTCAAGATGAAAGAAAATATTGTAAGAATTGGATCACAGTTAAGGATGGTCTATATAGACTATAAAATTTGGTTAATTTTCCAAATATTATGTGAAACTAGAGTCCGTTCTAGGCAGAAATTCATGTTCTTTCCTGTGTGAGCAAAGAGGATCTTTTAAGTTCGTTGATGTCTTTTGCTTTCTCTGCATCATTTGAAAAGGTAAAGTATGTAATGTATTTGAATGCTATCTAAAAATAAGTGTGGGGAGAAAAATTAGAAAATTGCAGGAATAGATATGTGTGTGTGTAAATGTATGCACACTCTGTCTTATAATTAAGATTTAAGATTAAGACTTAGTGATCTTTGTTGTCCTGTATTTCTTAACTTCAACTAACATCTTGCCACATGTAACATGTAACAGATAGCCACATGTATTTATGGTTATTGAAATCCGTTAGGTACCCTTTCTACCTGTCACGTTACTGCAGGTTATATGTGGTTTCTTAATTGTTGTGCCAGAGTAGACTGGGGTACCCTTTTCTCCAGCCTTCAGTGACATTTTTTTCACTGCCCCGCAGCCTCCACTAAAGGCTCCATTAGCTAAGCTCTACAGAGCTTAGTGGCCTGCAAAAAAACCAACAGTCATTTACTCTGATGAAACTTCCCTCAAGATCGGTGGCTTTCCTTTCTGTCCCCCATCCTACTCCCCCAAATCTAACTTGCCACATAAGTTTCTGTTACACATGGGAAATAGCTGATTCCAGAACTGGGGCATGGAAGTTGCAAGATAAGCCTGGAATATCTTTTTTTGTGCCAGTATATAAGGGAAATGCTCAAAAATGAAATGAAGATGGCATATCAGAAAGATACAGGAGCCAGCCTAAAGGGGAGTTCTCGTAATCAAATCTGGATCATAGTGGATTATAAACCACTGAGTAGAATGAAAATCCATGAGTCCATGCAGCAAATAGATCAATAAATCAATGTATTTGTATTTTTTAAAATAGAAAGGAGAATATAAATTAAAAACATTTTATACTTCAGAATGGAAAAAAAGATACAGTGTCATTACTTTATATAGCTAATGCACTCTTTTTTTTATGGTTATCTCAGCTTTTTTTTTTAATTATAAAATATCTATAGTTTGATACACATAATAGTTTAAAACCTCATGGTTGGATTTGATTCATTTCATATAAATACTTGTTTGGAAATAAATTATTTTCAATCTAGGTTATGTAGTATTTCTTAAAACAAACAAATCATAAAGGTAAAATTGTGATGCCCTGAAACCTTTTTCGTTGAAATATTTCTTTTAGTTAATTGAAACTTCCATGTTATATCCCTTAGCCAAAAATTATCTCATATTTTTATCAGGCCAAAATAGGCTTTTTCTGCTTTGCTCAACTGAGTGATGCAATCCAAGGGCTGTTCCAAAGAGTGGTATAGTTGTTGGCTCATATGACTAGCATTAGAAGAAAAAATGGCTGGTGCAAGACCAAGGCCATGTTCAGGATATGATGCATAGAAGTAACTTTATAGCTTCATTGCAAAGTTATTTATTATCCAGTTGCGGTTTTTTACAGTACTTGACAAATCTCAGTTGAGCTTGCAGTCTGGAAAACAACCTGGAATTGACTACAGTGACACAGAGGTGGAAATTTAGGAGGCTTGTGTGACAAGAACTAGTCTCATCTGTTTGTGTAAAATCAAAAGGTTACTCTAGTAACACAAAGATACAGTAAACTCTGTGCTTATTTAACCTCATAAGGAAACTGTTTTAAACATTTTAATGGAAATCTTTAAATAAATATTTTCTACTTTTTTTTTTTTGCCTTTTAAAAGTAGTCTACTGAATGCAATATTACTTATTTTTGGTGACCAAAGATCATACATTATTGTATTTCACTCTGTTTTATTGCATAGTACAATACCCTATAATTGGGGGGATTTTGTTATTTGTTTTTTCTGTGTTGTTGTCAACCTTATGAAGCTGGCTTTTTGTGTGCCTCTGCATCTTACGGTATATGAAGTAATTTCCCCTGCATTATTTGATTTGATTCTTAGAACAATCCTAAGATGTAACAGAGGAGATGAAGAGAAATTGATAGATTCAAGATATATTTGGACTAAGAAATGGACGGTGTTTGTTGATAAGATTAGATTAGGAAAAAGAGAAAGGCGTCAAGATGATTCCAGAATTCTAATTTAAGCAACTGGATGGACAAAAACATCATGTAAATATGGGAAGAGGAATATATTTGCAAATATATAGCATTTCAATGGCATTGTTGTGTAAAGTTTGTCCTCACAAGCTAAGAAATCTTTTTTCTCTCTGTGGAAAACATGAGGTAATTTTGAAGCACTCAGTTTACATACAAACTCAGGTCACTACCCCCAAATGAGAATTTCCTACATCAGTTCAGTCTCCAAGTCAGATGTGGTTACATTTTGTATCTGTCTTTATTTCTTTAGTTTGAACTTCGATGATTAATGAAATTGGAAGTATAAGTCAGTCGTCTAGCTAAGCACTTTACTGTTTTGAACACAATTGAGATTCAAATAGTAAGAAAGAAGAAAAGAGCATAGATATTCAAAGGGCAATGAACTACAACTGTCACAAATAACATGACCCTTTAAAAATCAAAATACTCTGGGTAATTATGTTAAATATGAGTGTTTTAATTAAAAGATAAAGATCGCCAGACAATAAAAAGAAAGCAGAATCTATCTATGTGCTATTTATAAGAAACACATTCAAAACAGAATGATCCAGAAAGGTTGAAATTAGAGAATAGAAAAAGATATTCTGTAGAAATATTGACTGCATTAGTTTTCTGTGCTGTATTACAAATTATCACAAACTTAGCAGTTTAAAGAATTTCCTGGTTTTTTTAGATCAGGAGTCCAGGCACAGCTTCGTTAGGTCTGCTATAGGCTTCAGTCAAGGTGTTGACCATGGCTGAGTTCTAATCTGGAGGCTTGGCTGGGCAAGGATTTGCTTCCAAGCTCCCTCAAGTTGTTGGCAGAATTTATTTCCTTGCAACTATAGAATTCATAGCAGCTTGCCTCTTCAAAGTTGGCAACAGAGAGAGACAGACGGATTGACTGAAAGATAGACAAACATAACCACAGGAATGACATCACATCACCTTGGCATATTCTATTGGTTAGAAGCAAATCTAACCAATAGAAATATATTGGGTACTTCTGAAGTCCCACCCACACTTAAGTGGAGGAGAGGGTATTATACAAGACGTGAACAGGGATCATGGCAGTCACAGTAAAGTGAGTCTATGGAATCAAGAGATTTCAAAGCAAATAACAGTACTAGGAATAAAAGAGATGACTTTACAAATTATAAAAAGTTTGATTTACCAGGAAGGTTTAATAATTTAAAATTTTCTAGTGTTAAAAAACTAAATTCAACCGAATAAATCTGACGATCTCATTGGCATTATTAAATCATTTATGAATTGGGCAGCATCTCATCTAGCAAACAGAGATACTGTGAGGAGTTATACAAAATGGAAGGTTTGTTTTTTTAATATTGGCACCTGAGCTGACATCTGTTGCCAATCTTCTTTTTTTTTCTTCTCCTTTTCCCCAAAACCCCCCAGTACATAGTTGTATATTCTAGTTGTAGGTCCTTCTGGCTCCGCTATGTGGGATGCCGCCTCAGCATGGCTTGATGAGCAGTGCTAGGTCTGTGCCCACAATCTGAACTGGCGAAACTCTGGCTGGCGAAGTGAAGTGCGTGAACCTAACCACTCGGCCACAGGGCTGGCCCCCCAAAATGGAAGATTTTTATAAGAAGGAGGGTGGGGCAAGGAAGTTCTTACCAAAGGAAAAGAAAGACTTATTTTGGGCCAGGACATCTTCTCTTTGGGGGAAAGGGAATGGCCGGAGTTTTATCATGCTTATTGCCTCTTCTTCCTCTGGGGGGATGGAGAGGGCCCACAAGACGGATTACCTGTGCCTCAGAGGGGAAACTTAGTTCCAGCATATTCTACAGGTTGCTTCCACTATTTTGGTATTAACTCTCATTCAGGGTGCTCTAGCAGCTTGACCTGAGCTCCAAGGATGAGGCAGGACATGAATTGGCAAAGGCAAATAATTCGCTTAAAGGAAGCCCAGCAGTCAGAGAGAGAATGAACAAGGATTAGATCTGGAACAAGTGACTTCAGGGAAATAGAACTATTGGAAGAGATGGATGACAAGTTTAGTGAGCAAAACAAAGTGAGATTCTCAAGAGAAAAAAAGTGACGGGCTTCTAATCAAAGCATAAAAGAATTAAAACAAAAAGTGAGGGGAGAAAGACTTTCTATATATTAATTTGTGAAGAGGATGATAATTGTTGAGACTCAAAGTCATGGTCTGGAACATTAAGTAGAAGAGTATATCAAAACAGAAAAAAATACGAAGAAAGAGAAAGCCCAAATGGAGGAGATGTAACAACTAAAGATAAAATAGAGGAGAATTTCTGTGGCTTAAAGAGGGGTTGAAAGAGCCCACTGAGTTCCAGACCAGAGTGTTGAGGGTGGTGGGGAGAGAAAGAACAAACTACTTAAAAAGGAAAATTAATCAGATACCTGCTGGACTAAGTGTGACACTGGAAATTAGAAGGTAGTAAAATAACACCTACAGATTACTAAGGAAAGAACTTTGCCTGTACCTAGCCAAAATACCATTCACTTGCTATGGTGAAAGCAAGATGTTTGCAGATATGTAGGAATTCAGTTTCTCCATCCAGGGGAAGTTCTCAGTAAAGGATTCTCACCACATAATTCCCAGCAGAGACTTTAAGCTAGAGCAGAAGAAGAGAGAAAACAGTGGTGAGGAAATGAATCTCACAGTATATTTAATTAAATCTAAATGGTTGATGATAGAGTGATTGTACTTTAGCACATTCCTTTGTCTTCTGCATTCTCTCTCTCTTTCTGCATTTGATCAGCATTGCAACTGATCCAAAAGGTTGTTTAGACTCAGATTCTGTCGGTTTGGCACTGACCTAAGTGCTGTTCTGTTCTTCTAGTGAGAGGCATATAATTTGTGATTGTCTTTTTGTAAAGATAACAGCAATTAATACTCAATTCTAGATCCATTAATTCATTGAGGGTTGCAAAATGGCGATATTCTGTCATTTTGCATTTACAATTAGAACATCTAAATAGAGATGCTTCCCTTCATTTGGTTACTCAGTGATACAGTTTGTTGACCTCAAACAAATAGACAGCCAGTTATTTCTCCAGCAAAAGTGGGTTTATCCAGCATCAACAAAGAATTGCAATTTGAAGTCTGTAGCTGTAGCAAGCCACATGCAAGTTCACAAGCAGCAAAGGGAGGAGAAACTCTTTTATAGAGGGGAAGAGGAAGTTGGGAGGGCTCTTGTAAGCCAAGAGTCCGCTGGAGGAGAATGGGAGTTCAAAATTTAGTGGTTTTTCATTGGCTGAGCTTCTTACAGGTCAAGTAGAGGAAGTCTGTCTTCTTCCTGTTGGGCTCTGCTATCAATGGTAGGGCATGAGAGCTCTCCCTTTTGGCCTCTGGATTCCAATTCAATGAGATTTCTGTTTATTAATTTTCACATTTCTTCCTTTTGATCGAGATCTTTCTCTGAAAGCATCATTGATCAAGAGTCAGGTTTTTCCTGTTTCAGCAGCCCTTTGTCCCTTGATGCCAAGAAGGACTTTTCCTGGGTGTCGTGTCCCATGTCAGAGGGAAAGTGCACAGATTGGAAACCTATTGTGGCCAGATTTGAGTAACAAGGAGGGCTAGAAGGGAGAACTCTCAGGCATTTTTCTTTTCTAAGGTCCATATGTTATCAAGATCGTAGGCATTGGTTATCATCTGAAGCATTATGTCGTCATCAAAAGTTTTGACAGATCTGATCCAGACATCTTGAGAAGCTATCTCACCAGATGGCATCTGCTTCAGTTCTGGGAAATCTTTACTTTCAGGTCACCAGATGATATGTCTGTCCACTTAGGGTTTGATGCTCTAGGTGTGTCATGTGAATCCAAGAGTCTGTTCCTTGGAGTTTTGTGGCACAATGGTTAGTTAAAAGTATCTGATAGGGGCCTTCCCAGCATGATTGAAGAGAGTCCTTCTGGAGGTATCTTTTTCAATAGATGAAATCTCCAGGTTGCAAGGTATGATGCTTAAGGTCTTCATCTCCCTGGAGCACACTGTGAAAAGATTGCTCTACCAAAACATGGTTATTGTTAATAGAAGCAATTAAGCCTTTGCAAACATTGGAGTATGTCACCTGATTGCTCTACCAAAACATGGCTATTATTAATACAAGCAGTTAAGCCTTTGCAAACGTTGGAGTATATCACCTTTTATTAGTTGTGCATCAAAAGAGACAGAAGCCAAGTGTATTGGGCGTCCTGTGACTATCTCAAAGGGTGAGAGTTTATGAGTTCCAAAGGGGGTGGGTCTGAGATTTAGAAGGACCAACAGCAATGCCTTTGGCCAAGGTATTTGGAGAGTCCCTATGAGCTTGGCCAATTGAGTCTGTATTAATAATGCTGTTAGTGCGTTCGACTAAAGCAGAGGATTGAGGGTGACAAGCATAGTGAAAGTGTTGTAAAATCAGCCAGACAGCACAGACTTGTCGAAATACCTGACCAGTAAAATGATCGCTCCGAAGCTCAAGAGGAGTCCCCTGGGTAGGGATAATCCTTTCCAAAAGGACTTTAGCCACGGAAGAGGCAGTAGCCTGTCTGCAAGGGAAGGCTTCAGTCCAGTTAGAAAACATACAAGCCATGACAAATGTATTTATATTTGTGGGATGTGGTATAAAATCCATTTGCCAAACCTCAAATGGTCCCCTAGGCAACTTAAAGTGTCCGGGAGCAGTATGAACAGGCTTCCCTGGATTGTGTTTTGGACAAGTGGGACAAGTGAAGTAGGCACTTTTTGATTTACGAATGTTATTTTGTCAGTAGACCAATGGTTTAATGCATGTACAGTTGTTAGGAGTGGGAATTTTAGAGTCTTTGGTAGTAGGTCCAAACCAGAGCTTTCTCTCTTTATCAAACCAACAGTTGTTCATTTTAAACCTTGTTTTTCCTTTTCTGAAGCCAATTGTAGGGCTTTTCTGGTCAGTTTTTTCTATCAGTTAGGGAAATATCCCTTTGGACCATGAGAGATGTTTGGCTATTGTTGGTTCCTTTAAGGGCAGCATTCCTTGTGGAAGTGTCAGCAAGGTGATTTTCCTTAGCGTCCAGAGAGTCAAGTTTAGAATGTCCCAGGATCTTAATAACAGTTAAAGAAGCAGGTAAAAGTATAGTATCCAATAATTCCTGAAAATAGGGGCCTGTGTTTTCAATTTTTCAATTTTATTTCCACTGGATGTAAGGAAGCCACATTGCTTCCACAGCATTCCAAAATCATGAGCTACGCCAAAAGCGTATCTGATGTCAGTATAAATATTGGCAGTTTTGCCCTTGGCTAAAGTACAAGCCCATCTAAGAGCTTATAATTCAGTCTGTTGGGCTGAAGTAGCCGTAGGTAAAAGTGCTGCCTCAGTTATATCAAAAGGAGTTGCAATAGCATATCCAGCACAATATTTGCCTTGTCACCTTTTAAATAAGAGGCATTGGTGAACCATGAGAAGTCGGTGTTACCCAAAGGAGTTTCCTGCAGATCATCGGGAGGAGTCAGGATGTGATCCGTCAGTGTTAAGCAGCATGAGGGACTTCCTCCGTAACGGAGGGGAGAGGAGTAGCAGGGTTGAGATTATTACAGTGCAACAGAGTTATGTGAGGAGCAGTTAACAAAAGGATTTTGTAGGAGTTGAGGCAGCCAACTAAAATATGTTGAATGTGATGAGAATTGAGGAGCACTTCTACAGCATGGGGTCCAAAAATGGTTAAAAGGAATCCCACAATGGTTTTCTCAAGTAGACGTAATCGAAAGGGCAGTGGCAGTAATGGCTCTAAGTCAAGGGGGGATATACCTGCACCTCAGGGTCCAGTTCCTGGCTGTAATACCCTGTGAGTTGATGGTGCTCCCCCTGTTTGTGGGTGAGTACCCCAAGGGCATTCCTTTCCTTTTCATATACAAAGAGGAAAAAGGGATAATTAGGTTGTCAGGTGGGTTCATCAGGCTCTCTTTTAAGGCCTTAAAGACTATGTTGTCTTGTTCTTTCCATAAAATCAGGTCTGGGTTGTTGTACTTTAGTAAAACGTACAAAGGTTTGGCTATAAGAGAGAAATTTGGAATCCATTTTCGGCAGTAAC
This sequence comes from Equus quagga, assembly GCF_021613505.1. Lineage (NCBI taxonomy): Eukaryota > Metazoa > Chordata > Mammalia > Perissodactyla > Equidae > Equus > Equus quagga. The sequence goes on along the minus strand of NC_060270.1, from coordinate 26,191,033 downwards.
CAACTAGCCTGAGAAGACTTTGCAATCGGTGCTTAGTTTTGGGTTTGGGGAAACTTAGGACACCATCAGGCCTATCTGAGTCTAGGTGTAGTCCTTGTCCTGATATCAGATGCCCTAAATATCAAACCTGGGTTTGGGCAAACTGCAATTTCTGCTTGGTGACTTTATGTCCCTGTAAGGCTAAAAGCTTTAGCAAGTGGAGGCTGTCTTCGTGTAAGGAGACTTGGAAGGGAGAGCAAAGAAGCAAATCATCCATATATTGCAACAAATTAGAACCCCTAGGGGACTTTATATCACCTAGATCAGCTTCAGAATTTGTGAAAAATAAGAGGGGTTCTCAGTAAAACCCTCAGGCATTACTGTTTAGGTGAATTGTTTCTCTTCCCAAGTGAAGACAAAAAGCTATTGACTGTCTTTGTCACCTGTGATAAAGAACACACTACATAAATCAGTTACTGTACAGAATTTGCTTTCAGTGGGAATGGATGTTAGTAGCATATGAGGGTTAGCAGGGTATTGAAGGATATCAGTGTTCATTGCTCAGAGCTCCTGGACGAACCTCCACCCTGGGCCCTTGGGTTTTCTCGCAGGTACAGTAGGAGTATGACAGGGACTTGCTCAAGGGATAATGAGGCCTTAAGCCTTGTAATCTTATATTATGGGCCTTTACATTGAGGGGCTTCTTTACTTGTAGGATGTTAGTTAATTCTGGGGAAGGGTTTTGAGGGATCTGTTTGACTGCTGGTGGGAGATACACTGAATTTTACCAGTATCAGTTGAATATTTTGCCCATAAGGAGGTGGTTCCTGATTCAATAGGGACAAGTGATCAGTGTTTCCAGAATCAGCTCTAGTACTGTCACAGAGCAAATAGAAAATGTCAAAGGGTCATTTAATTCACCTGGTTGGCCGTTTTGATGGCTACTGTCAAATTCTAGAATTATTTCCCCCTTTCAGGAGAAAGAAATTCCGGCATGATACTTTTCCAAGAACTCTTGGCCCAATAAATGGATTGGGGCAGAGGAACTAAGGAGAAGAGGGTGTGTGTCTCTCAAAGGGCCTAAACAAAAGGGACTAGGTTCAGAGACAGGAACCTTTTGAGGTTTTTAGAGACCCACTGTTTGAACTGCTTTTGTACTCCACATCAGGGGCTGCTTTATAGTGGTGGGGTTGAGCACCAAGAATATGGCTCTGCTGCCAGTTTGCACAGAGAGAGTTTCGTCTCCATTCTGGAGAAATGTTTCTCCGATCGGATTAAGAGGGAGGATTGGGATGAGCCCCTGTCCTTGGAGCCCCATCATTGAGAATTTGGAGGATGTTGGCAACAATCTCTTTTCCAGTGTCCTGGCTTTTTGTAATAATAGCAGAAACTAGGAGGTTTTTGGTTTCATGTAGGGGCCTTCATTTGCTGGAGTTGAAGATTAAATTTTCAGCGGTCTTTCTTGTAGGTGACTCATCTAGGGTGTGAGAGAGTTGATTTGCCAGATTAACTAAATCTGGACAGGACGTGGTTTCCCATTCCATTCTGGTCCTTTTTACTAGAATGAGGAGGTCTTGGTTCAGCCTGTTAATAAACATATAGTCAACACCTGAAGGAAGATCGGAATTTTCTTTGAACACAATCTAAAGTCGATTCTAGTAGTCATGAACAAGTTCATAAGGTTTTTGTGCACAAGCCTGAATTTTGTTCGTCAACAGGCTTTGGGAAATTCCTAGCAATTGCCTGATGAGGTCGCCTAGTGATTGCCCAGGCCTGATCATACAACTGGTCAGCAGGTTGGTCTCCTGGTTGTAATTCGGGATCTCTTTCAGGATTTTCCCTCTCGACTCCAGTTTAATGAGGCTTCTGTTTATTAATTTAATTTTTACAAGTTCGTCGGGAAGGCAAAGTAAGTGTTCAGTTTTTCCCCTTTACCAGTTTACAAGATAATAAATTGATTCTCATCTTTTTTGGAGGGGGAAGTGGTGTCATAAATTTACATAATTCGATGTATGTGATAGGTTTCAATCCATTGCAATTTTTATCTTTATTGAAGCTCAAATTGTCTCATCTTTGGCCAGTGGGAGCAAAGATGGTTCTTGAGTCCTTTTGACATAACACTTATATGTTTGGTCAAGACGAGACAGTATTTTTTTGTTTTGTTTTGCTTTGCTTTTCTAAAAACCTCAGGGGGCCGGCTCTGTGACTGAGTGATTAAGTTTGAGCGTTCTGCTTCCGCGGCCTGAGGTTTCATGGGTTTGGATCCTGGGCGCGGACATGGCATCACTCATCAGGCCATGCTGAGGCAGCATTCCACGTAGCACAACCAGAGGCACTCACAACTAGAATATACAACTATGTACTGGGGGGCTTTGGGGAGAAGAAAAAGAAAAAGAAAAAAAAACCCCTCAGAACGTTGTCTGTGCTTTTGGGAAATTGGATTTTAGGATCTGTTTGTTTGCTAGGATATTTGGTACTTAGTGTGATCTTTGATGTAATTTATAGGCAGATGTGCCTTCAAATTTGCGTTACTTGCAAAGAATAATAGTTTTTAGTATATGTGGAGATCCACAAGAAATAAGCATCTCCCAGCAACAGGTGTGGAGGCATATGTAAAAATGGTTTCTTCAATCAATTAAGAAATATTTGAATGTTTACTCTGGACCAGTCTCCTCAATAGGAACTCTTGGAAATTCAATCATGAAACCCCCTTATTTATTTAACATTTCAATAAAATAAGTTCCAAGGATTGGTTTTAAGCTTAATTTATTTTTTCTTTCAGATCTGTCACGAAATCGCCTCTCAGAAATTCCCATTGAAGCTTGTCACTTCGTTTCTCTTGAGACTCTCAACTTATACCAAAATTGTATTCGGTATATACCAGAGGCAATTCTCAACCTACAGGCTCTAACATACTTAAATATTAGGTAAGGATTTTCAAAAAATTTTTTGTTTTATGTGGTCTTTTCCATTTTCTCTTCCTTTTCACTAAAATTTACGTTATCTGTTTATATCAGCAGTGTCTATACATGTTCTTAGGCTAAATTTTCTGTATTTCCTATGTTCCTCTAGTTTCTCCCTTTGTCTTTGACTTAGCAATAATTAACAAACTCCAATAGCCACTAGCTTAATAGGCTTGCAGCAGTCTTGTAGCACTGGTTCTCCAGTTACGTTTTCAAATGTTTCATCTAATGAGAATAGATCTGAAATTACTTTGGTTCTTGCGATTGTATATTTTTGTGTATTAAGTTTTGAATGTGTAAGTGCATTTATTCAACTCAGCTCCATTTTTGCACATTTTACAGGAATTATTTTATTATAAAAGATATAAATATTCATTGGAGAAAATAAGCAAATGTATAAAAATATAAAGGAAATTCATCAAAATGTTATATCTGAGTTATATAATTATAGGTGATCTTTTTCTTTTTTTCCAGTCAAATTTTTAAATGAGTTTTTCCCCTTGTCATGAAATATCCTTTGGAAATATTTTTATATGTAATCATTTTATTGTACAGTGAATATACTTCTAAAACTCATTTTCCCTCATATATTTAGTTCCTTTCAGTTTTTTGCCATGACAAAAACTAGTAGAGACTAGTAGAGACTTTTGTGTGTAAATGTTTATTTTTCTCTTTTTTTTAAGATAAATGTCTAGGAGTAGAATTATTATTGGATTAAAAAATTTTAAAAGCTCCTGATCTATATTAGTTAAATCAGTAAAAGATCTTGAAAATGGGGGGCAATTAAAGATTAAGAGGTTAAATCTACGTAAGTAAAATTTTAATTTATTTTTATGCCTGGTGATAGCTGTGTTTTATTTTACCTTTAGTTCTGATTTGCATGTTTTGTATAAATAGGAGATCCCTTACCTGTACTTCAGTAGATAAGATATGTTTGAAATCACAGCCTGTTACTTGTTTTCCGTAGAACTATATTTGGATCATTTGTGTACATTTGGTTTTAATACCGTAATGATGAAGAAAGTAGATTACAAACACTTGTATGTTTATAACTTTTGTTTGAAAAGGAGAGGAGAGGATGGTGGTTATCTACCCTATTTTTAAATTGTTTTTTAATATAAATTTAACATTAGTAAAATAATATGTTGTGGTTATATAGCACTTCATTATTTACAAAGGAGTTTTGTGGTGCAAGAGCCCTGTAGGATAGGTATAGGAGATATTAAGATCCTCAGTTTACAGATGAGGAATCTACGTAAGATGCTAATAAATTAAATACTGTGCCTAAAACCACAAAGCTGACAAGTGAGGCAATGAAGGCTAGAACTCAAATCTAATATCCCATTTATTCTTTGCAGGACTTATATTTGTTATTTTACTGAGTAGAGAATGGGAAAGATGGGACTGTTTTTCTTGAGTGGTGGGCTCTGACTCTTCTCTTTTTCTACTTATCCATTTAGTCGGAACCAGCTGTCGACATTGCCAGTACACTTGTGTAATTTACCATTGAAAGTCTTAATTGCTAGTAATAACAAATTAGTTTCACTTCCGGAAGAAATTGGACATCTCAGACATTTAACGGAACTTGTAAGTTAATATTCTATTTTTTGATTGTCCCACATGTAGTGTATTGTAACCAAAGTCATGTCATGTTCTTCTATATGATAAAGACCCATTATTAAGGTGTTATTTTCAAGTATTGATAATGAAGTTTTCCTGATCGATCCATACTCAAGTGCTTCGGCATAGAATTAAGGAAGAACTGAAAGTACAAATTTAATAGGTCCGCACGGAATGGAAAAAAGCCATTAAAATTAGGTTCTAAGCAATATAGGGTGATTTCTATGTTATTAAATTTTTGAGGCATAAGTTAATAATGTGTTTGAATTTTTCAAATTAAATTTTAATAGCATCAATATTCTGATTTTTGATTAGCTCCTATCAGGGGATGAGCATTACAAAGGTCGGGCTTATTTTTTGCCTTGCATGCTATCTTTAGAACCTATCTCCCACTCTAAAGTAAGCTGTTATTACTGCCTTATAGTTTCTAAGAAGCTTAATTTTCACCTACCACTCCTTGTTACTCTTGAGTACTTATATTCTAAGCATGGGAATAAGACTACTCGTTTAATCACCACAATAGCATTATGAATTGGGTACTATAATTATCATCATATTACAGCTGAGGAAACTAACACTCAGATAGGTTAAATAATTTGCCCAAGATTCCATAGCCGAAATAGAATTTGAGACCGGTCTACTTTAGCTCCAAAGCTGTTTCATACTCCTGAAATGGTCAAATACAGTTATGTCCATTGAGATTTGGGACTATAGTTCCATGTAGCTTTATTAACAGAGATGGACATCATAAACAGAAAATAAATACACGTACAATCTAATTGGGCCACATATTAATCCCACTTTTTTTTTTCAGGTGGTTTATGAATATAAAAGGTCACATGTAAAAATCCACAAATATATTACATTTAGAGCCTAGATACTAGGCCACTGTTTATTTAGAGCCAAGTAGATCTAGGAAATAAACTCCAAAATGTATGTTTATTGGCATTTCTTCAGAACTTGGGTTGATAGTATGAACTAGAAGTAAATTATACTTGTGATTCAAATTCTGATTTTCAAATCATTTAAACTTTGCTTCTGCTTATTGAATCCTGAATCCTTAAAGGTAGCTATGTCTCACAGAAGGTGCTTTTAGCCTTCTGCAAGAGAGGTGAATTGATATCCTCAGTCATACTAACAGCTGTGGCAAAGTAAGGCTTTGTCATCCTAAACCTCCTGATTCCCACTTGATGGTCTTTCTGCCGCATCCTTATTGCTTCTTTCCTTTTTTCCCTTCATTTTTTAGTGACAGTAAACTGTTGTCTTTCAACATATTCATTTTCTGAGAGAAATATTGTAGATGCTATTATCTTCTGGCTCAACCTCGTTTCCTATCCTTTCAACTTCTTTCAGAACCCTTTTAACTTTGATGCCTAGAGCATTGGATTAAGAAGCCTAGCTTCTGATTCTACTTCAGTCATTAATTGGTAGGAAAGTCAAAATAGCATTATTTTTTCTAAGAATATTTTGGGAAAATTTAAAAATAATGTCTGAAGCTTATTGAAGTTTTTGGTAAATGGTCTTTTCTAATAGTAAATCTATTAATATTTTCTTCTTACTCATATGTTGGAGGAATTTTAAGTGTCAGTGTGGCACCTTGGAGCTTTTATTAACCTAGGCAGCTTCCTGCTGCTACATGTGGGTTTACAAATTGTTCTGACTGGTCTCAGATTTATGGAATTCTGAATCTGTCAGTCTTGGAACCTGGAGTCAGTCTCTTTTGAGAACCAGTGGAATCAAGCTATTTACAAAGACACCAGAAGGCCTACCTAATGTATGGAGTGGAACCAGTTGCTGAGATGCTAGTAGAGCAGTATCTGTTTTTTCCAGGGCCTTTAAGTTTTGTCAACTTTATTATTTTTCTCTCACATTCAGTTTGATAAAGAATGATTTGAGTCATCTTCAATGCATTCTTAGTTTATATTTTTGGACAGTTGAACTGGTATTTTGAAAATAGAATTTCTTTTGAAATAATTTGTTATAATTTTTATCATTGTTTTATTTTATGCTCTTTCTGTTTTACCTTTTCACCAGCATTTTCATCTCAGCTGATATTCTAGGCCTTCTGTCTGCATTTTAAGTCTTTTAGTTTTAGTTCTGCTCCCAAAATTAATGCAGATCTGTGTAAAATGTATAGAATAAGTCAAAAGCCTGTACGTTTTTAAAATTAAATGCTGGTACTAACTATGGAATTATTCTTGGACACAGCATCATAATTCTTTTTACAGCCAGGAGGGACTATAGATATGATCTTGTCCAACCTCATTTTATAGATAGTTTAAAGCAGGCAGGTTTGTAATATTAGAACAATTCTTTACTTGTTATCTTTTTGAAATAGGATGTGAGCTGCAATGAAATTCAAACAATACCTTCCCAAATTGGTAATTTGGAGGCTTTGAGAGACCTTAACGTAAGAAGAAATCACTTAGTACGTTTGCCTGAAGGTGAGAAACTGTGAAATGGTTGTTTTTTTATTATTTGTCTTTTTATGTTAAAGCTCTCTCAGACTGGGCACAAGATAAAAATCTATGAGTTACAGCCAATGTTTGAAATATAATGGTTTATTTAGTACGTTATCTGTTCCATTGTAGGTTTTAAACGTTAGACTCTTTAGTGAAAAGCTCTAGTAACTACTGACCAGTGATTGTATTTTTAGATCTTATCAACTGATGTACTCTATAACTCAGGATAGGGTCACTGGAAGTTTCAGTAAGCATAACTACTTAGGAGAAATGTAACTTTTTTCCTTTTTTTTTTTTTTTTTTTTTGCTGAAGAAGATTTGCCCTAACATCCACTGTGAATCCTCCTTTTGTATGTGAGCTGCCACTACAACGTGGCCACTGACAGACGAGTGGTGTAGGTCTGTGCCTGGGCCCAACCTGAGCTGCTGAAGCGGAGCACACCGAACTTAACCACTAGGCCAACAGGGCTGGCACATATAACGTTTTTGATAGGGGGATACTTTAGTATAATGAAAAACATTCCTGCAATTAGCACTGACTTAAAAATGGCCTTGAGTTGAACTTAATGACTTTGTCCTTCACTGGCTGAAAATACTCAGATAGAGGCTAATTAACTGGTTGAAGGTGATGTGTAGAGTGAATAATGAATGGAGTGAGAGACTGCACTGGGAGACTCGTTATCTTAGGCTGACTGTAAGCTCTGGTATATGTATATTTGAATGATAAAAATGATTAAACAAATAAACCAAGTACTATTTGTCAATCTTTTAAAAATCCAAATTCATGAAAGAAAAAGCTACAAGAGGAAGTGAAAATGGGGAGAACCATTATTTTATTAGATCAGAATATATATTTCTTTAATTTTATTATGGAAAATTTCATACAGAAAGGAGAGCAATGAATCACCCAGCTACATCAGGCATCAGCTTATGGGAACTCTTGTTTCCTCTGTACTCCCATCCACTTTCCCTTATCCTCTCCACTAAATTAATTTGTAACGTCTTCCAGAAATTGATCTATAAGCATTTCAGAATGTATATCTCAAGAATAATTAATCTTGAGAAAGTATTTTCATGACAGTGATTCTCTAGGTTCTTCTACAAAATATGACTTCTCTTATACAATAAATATTGAATTAACCAGTGATGATTTTGCTTCACTGTAGAATCCGAATTTTTACACCAATTTGAATCCAGTATGATATTTAGTTCTAACATACTGGTGTAGCTTTGACATTTTGGACCCCAAGTGTCTCAGAAAGTGACTTTTCCAGTCCACTTTTATACACTTATTGCAACCACACTACCTAAAATCCTACATTTCTTTCCTCTCAGTAGGCTTGTCCAGTAAAAGTTACACCTTTTATCTTCAGAGCCTTCCTCATTTCCTCCTGGTTCTGCCTTCTCCCACCTCAGGAATGTGAATGAAGGCCTTCAGCAGGACTGACCAAAATCACAACTATAGGACCTTATAACCCAAGATTTCTATCTAGGATTACCCCTCTACTCAGGGCCCACCTACTGTGGTTGGTCTTGAAAGGTTTACTAATGTAATGATACTGACTTAATATGAAATCAATTGATGAAAACATTGGGGTTTTGGTGAAAATGAAAATTCAGGGTTTCAGATGACAATTGCAATGTAATAGTTTTATCACCTAATTTATTTCTGTATCTTGTTTTGAATGTGTATTATCAAGAAAATTGAGTCACACAAATAGTTTCAAATTTTTTTATCAATTTATCTTGTAATCTCAGCATATTCAGTTAAACTGAGATGGCAGGAAAGCTTTATTCCAACATACACACAAGTTAGTGTGGAAGTTCATGTTAATTAATTGGTGGTCTCTAACATTACAATTTGGTCCATAAGATATTACATCTTTTGTCTTATTACTATTTCGATTTTAAATTAATTTCAGTTTTTATCAAATAATATATTACAACATTCAAAAAGTCAAACAGTATTGAAAAGCTTAAAGTAAATAATAGCGTTCCCCTGCCTCAGCCATTCCCCCTCCCCAGTTTCAATGGCCAGAAGCATCTACCGTCAGCTCCATTGACTCTTTCCACTTGTATTTGCTGCCATGGTTCTAAATGATGTGCTTTTACAGCTCTTGCTGGATTTATCAGCCTTTACACTTTATGTCAGCTCTTTCTTATGGTAGATGAGAACTTAACTTCCTTACACTGTCACCCTCATACCTTTACTTCCCTCCTTCCATCTTCCTGGTGTAGTTTATCACAATTTGTGATTAAATCGTTATTCATTGTTTACATTGTTGTAGCTACAAAAATAATGTTCCCTGCCAATGCAAGTGACGTACTCTGATTTCATCTTCTTTCTTATTCATCTTGTTCTTGTTGTTGTTTTTCTAGAGTTAATAATTTCTCTTTTTTTTTAATTTGCTTTGTTTTTTCTGTACCTATGACTAATTCCTCCCTCTTTTTCCAGCAGCCTTCTTAGTCAAACCAATTAGATTACCTTTCTTTTTTTCCCCCCTGCATATCTCCTTCATTGAGCCTTGTTTCCTTCTCTTCCATTCTGGGCCGGTGGTTCTCTGTTACTGCTGCCCGGCTTGCTTTCTTCTGTGTTGAGTACTCTTATTCCTGGACTCCCTGTCTTCCTCTTTCTTACTTGTTGTTTTTGATTTTAGCTTTATTGAGGTATAACTGAAAGATAATTCCTCTTTCCTACTTTACTCCCTTGTTTTGCTGGAGGGCATCTTCTAGTAGCTTCCTGAGAACATGTCATGGGAAAACAGTTTTTTGAGACTTCACTTGGAAAGAAATATCTTTTTTCTATTCTCACCCTTGATCAGTAATTTGTTTGGTTATGTATTCTAGGTTGAAAATTATTTTCTCTCAGGTTTTCAAGTCCTTTTTCACTTTTAGCTTTCAATGTTAAATATTAATGGTTGAAAATTTGATGCCGTTCCTAATTCTAGTCCATTTTTTGTGACCAATTTTTTTTCTCTTTGGAAGATTTTTCTACTGCTCTGAAATGTTATGTTGATGTGCCATGGTATGAGTTATTTTAGTCCAATGTACTAGATACTTGGTGAGCCTCTTTCCAAACCAGAGATTCACATCCTTCATTCTGAGAAATTGTCTGATATCTTTTTGATAATTTTCTGTCTTTTAGTTTCGCTATTCTCTCTTTCTGGAATTTTTATTAATTGGATATTAGACCCCTTTAATTGACCCTATGATTTTTCTTATCTTTTTATTGTTCATTTCTTTGTCATTTTGTTTTACCAAATGGTAAACAGTTCCAACCACTTATGTTCTAACTGTTCTTCTGAATTTTTAATTTCTGCCGTAATATTTTTCGTTTCTAAGAATCCTTTTATTCTGATTTTTTAAAACATCCCTGTCTTGTTTTAGTAATTCATTATCTTATCTGTGAAATTAGAGATGTTCTAGTTTTTCAGAGTTTTCTTCTGTTTCCTATATATTACCTGTTTCTTCTGAGTTCCTTTTTTCGATTAGTTTGTGTGTTTTGATTTTTGTCTTACATGTTGGCAGCTTTTCCTAATGTCTGGATCATACAGCCTGTATAGAGCTGATTAGAAGGTCCAGGTCTGCTGGGCAGGAATTGTATAATGGTAATGAAGCAGCAAGCTGGGTACTTTATTGGGGGAAACTCCTTATCAGTATCTAAAGGCTTTTTATATGGAACTATATAGTTTCTCCAGAGAAAGATGTTTCATTTCTTCTACACTGTTGTGTGTATTCCTGACTACTGGCATTCAGGAGCTGGGGGTGGAGTGGGGTTGGGTAGGAAGGTATGGAGGTCTTGCCATTAAGTATTTCCTTAAATCCTCCATTTTCAACTGGCAGCTCATCCTAACTTTCTCTTATCCCTGGGGTCCCTGAAGTCAGAGCCTTTCCATTCAGTTTCACTAGAGAATAACTGGCTGACTACTGTGGTGATTGGAGAGGGGTAGTGCCCTAACTTCGAGAGTTAGGGTTGGGGACCTAGGCATCTAATTTGTTCTTTATACAGACTATCATCTAATCCCTTTGTTAGCCCCACCTTTCTGTGGAATCAGGACTCCAGTTTCTGAGACTTCTGTAGTTCTGTGAGGGATCAAACAGCTTACTTTTCATTAGTATTCCCATCTGCACGCAACTAGATTTCATTTTATACCACTTTGCTGTATCAATCACCAAGAAAGAATGGAGGTAAATACTTATGTTAAATCTACTATATTTAACTAGAAGCTCCTGTAAAAATGGTCTAGTTTTAAACTATCGTTAATTGTTTGTTTCCATCTTATCTCCTTGCAGAGCTGGCAGAGTTGCCTTTGATACGGTTAGACTTCTCCTGCAATAAAATCACGACGATCCCCGTTTGCTATCGGAACCTCAGGCACCTACAGGTCATCACCCTAGAAAACAATCCACTACAGTCTCCCCCCGCACAGGTAGACCACAGCTGATGGGTAGTATATTGTAAACTTTTTTGACAAAGGATGAAATTTAACTTGAGTTATATGCATTTATCTTGTTGAAAATTAAGTTCTTTTAAAGTAAATTTACGCACGTGTATTCACAGGAAGCCTTGAATAAATGGGATAGAAGATGGATAATGTTTCCAGAAGTGTTTTTCCTTTCACTAAGCTGACTTTTTTTTTTAAGTTGAGAGTTTCTTCGTTAAAGTTTTTTCTAAGATTTGAGTTAATTCTTTCTCGTAAAACTTGAATGTATACAATGTGCATGCTAGAGACAAATAAAAATACTTGGTTTTCAGAACTAAAGATTATCAATGCGTTTCTTATGACCATTGTTTTTGTACCTTCCTATTTTCTAAAATCTTAAGTTCCTCATTTAGTCATTTTACTCATTCATTTATCAGTGACTGGAATGAAACTATTTAATAATAAAGTAATTACAAGGTAGCTTTACATATAGCTTCTAGACATCCTACAATCTAAAACATTTTTACCAGCCCTTATTTTTCACTGTAGCTTTTCTTTTTAAGTTTTTTAAGTATTTTCTTTCCTTTTCTTTTTTTTGATTTTTTATTTTTTTATTGCAATAACACTGGATTAAAACGTATAGCTTTCAGATGTACATTGTAATATATTTTGAGTTCTGTGTAGATTACATCATGTTCACCACCCAAAAACTAACTATAGTCCATCACCTCACATGTGAGCCTAATCACCCCTTTTGCTCTCCCCCCCTTCCCTGCTGGTTACCACCAATCCAGTCTCCATTGCTATGTGTGTGTTTGTCATTGTTTTTATCTTCTACTTATGAGTGAGATCATACAGTATTTGACTTTCTCCCTCTGACTTATTTCACTCAGCATAATACCCTCAAGGTCCATTCATGTTGTCACAAATGGCCGGATTTCATAATTTCTTATGGCTGAGTAGTATTCCATTGTGTATATATACCACATCTTCTTTATCCATTCATCCCTTGATGGGTGCCTAGGTTGCTTCCAAGTCTTGGCTATTGTATATAATGGTGCAGTGAACATAGGGGTGGGTGTATCTTTACGCCTTTGTGTTTTCCAGTTCTTTGGATAAATACCCAGCAGTGGGATAGCTGGATCATATGGTAGAGGTAGATCTATTTTTAATTTTCTGAGGATACTCCATACTGCTTTCCATAGTGGCTGCACCATCACTGTAGCTTTTTTTACTCTGCAGTCGATTGATGGTCTTGTACAAGCCTCTGTCTGGCAACTATAAAACTTTATGAGTAAGCTTTGTAACTATGGAAGAGTCTCATAATCCTAAAGAATTTATGTTTTTACTTCTGGGACAGAAGTTAACAGGTAGAAACAGAAATCTGTATAACTTTAGTATTTAATAATTTCCTGATTTTCTCTCTTACAGAAAGTAGGATTCAAAACATAATTGTGCATGATTATTGGATTCCTAAAAGCAAAAGTTGCCAATATAATCTATAGGGGAGCAATGTTTCTAAATCCCTGATTGTGCCTAATTAATGAGTGGGATAAGTTTCCTTGGTATTTCTAACAGTGTTTGTAATCGTAAATTACTTTATATGCTAGTGAAACTTATTAGTGACTAGAAAACAAAAACCTATTTTTTTAATCACTTAAACACCTAAAATAACAAATAATCTAATTTGTTATAGTGACTATTAGATTTTTAAAATTTTATTGAGGTCATAATAGTTTATAAGATTGTGAAATTTCAGTTGTACGTTATTATGTCAGTCACTATATAAATGTGCCTCTTCATCCCTTGTACCCACTCCTCAACCGCCTTCCCCCCTGGTAACCACTAAACTCTTCTCTTTGTCCATGTGTTAGTCTGTCTTCCACATATGAGTGAAATAATACAGTGTTTATCTTTCTCTGTCTGGCTTATTTCGCTTAACATAATACCTCCAGGTCCATCCATGTTGTTATGAATGGGGCGATTTTGTCTTTCTCTGTGGCTTAGTAGTATCCATTGTATGTATATATGCCACATCTTCTTTATCCATTCATCAGTTGATGGGCACTTGGGTTACTTCCCCTTCTTGGCTACGGTGAATAAGGCTGCAGTGAACATAGGGGTGCATAAGTCTCTTTGAATTGTTGATTTCAGGTTCTTTGGGTAAATACCCAGTAGTGAGATAGCTTGGTCATATGGTATTTCTATTTTTAATTTTTTGAGACATCTCCATACTGTTTTCCATAGTGGCTGCACCAGTTTGCATTCCCACCAGCAGAGTATGGGGGTTTCCTTTTCTCCACATTCTCTCCAACATTTGTTATTTTTTGTCATGGTGATTATAACCATTCTAACAGGTGTAAGGTGATATCTTAGTGTTTTCGTGTGCATTTCCCTGATGATTAGTGATGTTGAACATCTTTTCACGTCCCTGTTCGCCATCTGTATATCTTCTTTGGAGAAATGTTTGTTCATACCCTCTGCCCATGTTTTGATCGGGTTGTTTGGTTTTTTGTTGTTCAGTTGTGTGAGTTTTTTATATATTTTGGAGATTAACACCTTGTGGGATATATTTGCAAATATGTTCTCCCAGTTGGTGGCTTGTCTTTGTTTTGTTCCTGGTTTCCTTTGCCTTGGAGAAGCTCTTAAGTCTGTTGAAGTCCCACTTGTTTATTTTTTCTTTTGTTTTTCTTGTCCTAGTAGACATGGTATTCGAGAAGATCTTTCTATATCTGATGTCAAAGAGTATACTCCTATATCTTCTTCTAGGAGTTTTATGGTTTCGGGTCTTACCTTCAACTTATTATCCATTTTGAGTTAATTTTTGTGTATGGCGAAAGATAATGGTCTACTTTGATTCTTTCACATGTGGCTGTCCAGTTTTCCCAACACCATTTATTGAAAAGACTTTCCTTTCTCCATTGTATGTTCTTAGCTCCTTTGTCAAAGATTAGCTATACATAGATGTGTGGTTTTATTTCTGGGCTTTCAGTTCTGTTCCGTTGATCTGTTTGTACTGTTGTCTGTTTTTGTACCAGTACCATGCTGTTTTGATCACTATAGCTTTGTAGTATATTTCAAAGTCAGGGATTGTGATCCCTCCAGCTTTGTTCTTCTTTCTCAGGATTGCTTTACCTATTTGGGGGTCTTTTGTTGCCCCATATGAATTTTAGGATTCTTTTTGCTATTTCCATGAGGAATGTCAGTGGGATTCTGAGTGAGATTGCATTGAATCTATAGATTACTTTAGTAGTATGGACATTTTAACTATATTTATTCTTCCAATCCATGTGCATGGAGTATTTTTCCATCTCTTTATGTCATTGATTTCTTTCAATAATGTCTTATAGTTTTCATCGTATAGGTGCCTCGCCTCCTTGGTTAAATTTATTCCCAGATATTTTATTCTTTTTATTGTGATTGTAAATAGGATTTTGTTCTTGAGTTCTCTTTCTGTTAGTTTGTTATTAGAGTATAGAAATGCAAATGGTTTTCGTAAGTTGATTTTGTACCCCTACAACTTTGCTGTAGTTATTGATTATTTCTAATAGTTTTCTGACGGATTCTTTAGGGTTTTCTATATATAAAATCATGTTGTCTGCAAACAGTGAGAGTTTCACTTCTTCATTGCATATTTGTACTCCTTTTATTTCTTTTTCTTCCTTAATTGCTCTGGCCAAAACCTCTAGTACTATGTTGAATGCGAGTGGCAAGAGTGGGCACCCTTGGCTTGTTCTTGTTCTCAGAGGGATGGCTTTCAGTTTCTCCCCATTCACTGTGATGTTGGCTGTGGCTTTCTCATATATGGCCTTTATTATATTGAAGTACTTTCCTTCTCTATCCATTTTGTTGAGAGTTTTTATCATAAATGGATATTGGATCTTGTGGGATGCTTTCTCTGTGTCTTTTGAGATGATCATGTGATTCTTCTTCCTCATTTTGTTAGTTTGGTGTATCACATTGATTCATTTGCATGTGTTGTACCATCCCTGCATCCCTGGTATAAATCCCACTTGATTGTGGTGTATGGTCTTTTTAATGTGTTGTTGTATTCAGTTTGCCAGTATTTTTTTTTAGGATTTCTGCATATGTTGTTCATCGGGGAGATTGCCCTGTAATTTTCCTTCTTTGTGTTGTCCTTGTCTGGTTTTGGGATCAGGGTGATGTTGGCTTCATAGAATGAGTTAGGAAGTGTTCTGCCTTCTTCAGGTTTTTGGAATAGTTTGAGAAGGATAGGTAGTAAATCTTCTTTGAATGTTTGGTAGAATTCTCCAGAGAAGCTATATGGTCCTAGACTTTTGTTTGGGGGGATGTTTTTGATTAGTTTTTCAGTCTCTTTGCTTGTGATTAGTCTATTCCAATTCTCTATTTCTTCTTGATTCAGTTTTCGGAGGTTGTATGAGTCTAAGAATTCATCTATTTCTTCTAGGTTATCCAATTTCTTGACATATAGTTTTTCTTAGTATTCTCTTATAATCCTTTGTATTTCTGTGGTCTCCATTGTAATTTCTCCTGTTTCATTTCTAACTTTATTTAATTGAGGCTTCTCTCTTTCTTTTTTAGTGAGTCTCGCTAAGGGTTTGTCAATTTTGTTTATCTTCTCAAAGTACTGGCTCTTTGTTTCATTGATCTTTTCTACCCTCTTTTGGTTTCAATTTCATTTATTTCTGCTCTAATTTTTATTATTTCCCTCTTTTTATTAACTTTGGGCTTTGTTTGTTCTTCTTTTTCTAGTTCTGTTAGGTGTAGTTTACACTTGCTTATTTGAGACTTTTCTTGTTTGTTAAGGTGGGTCTGTATTGCTATGAATTTCCCTCTTACAACTGCTTTTGCTGCATCCCATATGAGTTGGTATGGTGTATTTTAATTTTCATTTCTCTCCAGATATTTTTTGATTTCTCCTTTAATTTCTTCAGTGATCCATTGGTTGTTCAGTAGCATGTTGTTTAGTCTCCACACATTTGTGACCTTTCCCAGCTTTTTTCTTGTAGTTGATTTCTAGTTTCATAGCATTATGGTAGGAAAAGATGCTTGATATGATTTCAATCTTCTTAAATTTGTTGAGGCTTGCCTTGTTTGCCAGTATATGCTGTCTTTGGGAATGTTCCATGTGCACTTGAGGAGTGTATTCTGCTGCTTTTGGATGGAATATTCTATATACATCTATTAAGTCCATCTCATCTAGTTTTACATTTAAGTCCACACTTTCCTGGTTGACTTCCTATCTGCATGATCTATCCGTTGATGTAAGTGGGGTGTTAAAGTCCCCTCCTATTACTGTTTTCTTGTTCATATCTCCTTTTAGGTTTGTTAGTAGGTGCTTTATGTACTTTGGTGCTCTTGTGTTAGGTACATGTATTTATAAGTGTTTTGTCTTCTTGGTGGAATGTCCCTTTTATGATTATACACTGCCCCTCTTTGTCTCTCATTACCTGTTTTATCTTGACGTCTGCTTTGTCTGATATAAGTATGGCAACACCTGCTTTCTTTTGTTTGCCATTAGCTTGGAGTAGCGTCTTCCATTCTTTCACTCTGCACTTCTGTTTGCCTTTAGAGCTGAGATGTGTTTCCTGAAGGCAGCATGTTGTTCATTCTTGTTTTTTAATCCATCTAGCTATTCTGTGTCTTTTGATTCGATAATTCAATCCATTTACATTTAGAGTTATTATTGATATATGAGGGCTTAATGCTGCCATTTTCTCACTCATTTTCCGGTGTTTCTGCATTTCCCTTGTTTCTTGTCCCATGTATTTTGGACTACCAATTCAGCATGGTAATTCTCTGTGGTAGTTTTCTCATTGTTTATCATTTGTGTCTCTGTTCTAATTATTTCTTTAGTGGTTACCATGAGGTTTGTATAAAAAAACTCATAGATGTGATAGTCCATTTTCTCATAGCCTCTTATTTCCTTAGACTAAGCCGATTCCATCTCTTTTCTCTTCCCCTTGTAAGTTATTGTTACAATTTATTCCATCTTGTGTTGTAAGTTTGTGGTTAAAATGACGAGATTATATTTATTTTTGATGCTTTCTTTCCCTTTATCTTTAATGTTATAATTAAGTATTGCTAACTTGTTCTGATAGAAAGCTGCAATTTTATGATTTTGTCTACCTATTCATCTCCTTCCTCAAGGCTTTGTAACCCCTTTTCTTTTTGTTTTGGGTATTAGGGCCTTCTTGAGCATTTCTTGTAGGGAGAGTTCTTGTGGCTATGAACTCCCTTATATTTTGTTTATCTGGGCAAGTTTTTATTTCTCCATCGTATCTGAAGGATATTTTTGCTGGATAAAGTATTCTTGGCTGGATGTTTTTGTCTTCCAGACTTTTGAATATATCATTCCACTGTCTCCTAGCCTGTAATGTTTCTGCTGAGAAATCCACTGAAAGCCTGATAGGGGTTCCTTTGTAAGTTATTTTCTTCTGCCTCCTTCCCTTAATGTTTTTTCTTTTCATTGAGTTTTGCCATCTTTACTACTGTATGCCTTGGAGAAGATCTTTTTACAGGTTGATATAATTAGGAGTTCTATTGACTTCTTTCGCATGTATTTCCAGCTCTTTTCCCAGGTTTGGGAAATTCTCTGCTATTATTTCTTTCAACAAGCTTTCTGCTCCATTCTCTTTCTCTGCTCCGTCTTGAATACCTATAATCCTTATTTTGCATTTCCTAATTGAGTTGGATATTTCTCGGAGAATTTCTTTATTTCTTTTTTAGTCTTAGTTCTCTCTCCTCCCCCGTCTGAAGCATTTCTATATTTCTGTCCTCCATACTTCTACTTCTCTCCTCCGTAATATCAGTTCTGTTATTTGGTCCAGGTCTTTCTTTATCTCATCCATTGTGTTTTTCATCT
Organism: Equus quagga; assembly: GCF_021613505.1. Taxonomy (NCBI): domain Eukaryota; kingdom Metazoa; phylum Chordata; class Mammalia; order Perissodactyla; family Equidae; genus Equus; species Equus quagga. Next base: position 26,172,738 of record NC_060270.1, on the reverse strand, counting down.
CCAACATTTCTGATTGGTTTTTCTTTATAGTTTCAATCTCTTTTGGGAAGAATTCCCTCTGTTCATTAATTTCGTTCCTGATTTCATGACCTGCCTATCTGTATTTTCTTGTAACTTGTTGAGTTTTTTTATGATAGCTATTTTAAATTCTCTGTCATTTAGATTATAAATTTCTGTGCCTTCAGGATTAATTTCTGCTGGCTTGTCATTTTCCTTTTGGTCTGGAGTATTAATATATTTCTTCATACTGTTTGATGGCGTGTATTTGTGCCTCCGCATAGTGGTAGTATCTGGTCACATCTCCCACCTGCTGCCCCTGGGTGGGTGTCAGGAGCTGTGTATTCTGAGCCTGCTGCGATCCCCACCTTGCTTGCTCACAGCTGCTGCTTTTCTAATCAGGTACTCTAGCCAACTAGCTTAACTGGAGCACCAGGCAGAGGGAGGGGTACTTACTTTTGCCTGCATGATCCCAGGGACATAGTCGCTCTGCCCTTGCTGTCTGCTCTCCTGGTATGCTGAAACTTTCCCATGGGCTGTGAGGGAACTTGGAGAGCAAAGGTGTCCCTGAAGAGAGCTGTCCCTCTCCTCTCAGAGCCACGCGTGGTCCCATGCCCTGGGTTGCTGCCATTGGGAGAGGGAAAGGAGATCCCCTTATCTCCTTCCACTTCCTCCAGGTGGCATAGCACTTCCACCTTCAGACATATGACTGTGTGGGTCTCTCTGATGTTTTTTCTGTTGTGTGAATGTCCTGTGTTGGTTTATGAATGTCCTTTTTCTTGTATCTTAGGGAGGAGAGTCTAAGTGAAGAGCTCACTCCACCATGATGCTCGAGTATTAGATTTTTAATATTACTGTATGTACTTTATAATAGAAATGCCTTCTATTTCTAATATACAGTAAGGAAAAAGCTGATTGTTATGAAAAAGGGATGCATATTTTTCAGATGAGTAATAATTTGGTTGCATTTTAATGTTACTTTCTTTAGATATGTATAAAAGGCAAAATTCACATATTTAAATACCTGAACATACAAGCTTGTAAGATTGCTCCAGATCTGCCAGATTATGATAGGAGACCCTTGGGTTTTGGCTCCTGGTAAGTATGTTCATTTTTTTATTTTTCCCTCTCAAAAGTAATAAATAAACTGGACCCTTAAAGGGCTTGTTATACTATTTACCTTGTTTTAATTTGGAATTTCTCATATTAAAAAGTTAAAAGAATTCCCATTTAGTTCTAAATAAAGTCCCTAAATGCCATGAAAATGTTTTGGTAAAATTGCATCTGATTTATTTCAAATGTTAATTTGTAAAATATCAAACTTTGCAGTAACAACTAAAGTTTCTTTTTGGCAGCCATGAAGAACTGTACTCAGGTCGCCCTTATGGAGCCCTTGATTCAGGTTTCAATAGTGTGGACAGTGGTGATAAGAGATGGTCAGGGAATGAAGTAAGTGTTTAGTCCATTTTGTGTATTGTAACTCCTGATTAAGAGAAAATAAAATGATGAAAATGCAAACTGTCTTAATTGGATTCAGTTTCTTATTACATAAATATAGAAAAGCCAAAGGAGGGAGAAAAATCCTGCATATTCCTACCATCAAAAGTGGTATTATGTTTCTTTACTGTCTTTTTACCATATGTGTTTTACATGTTTGTTACCTCATTGTCTTGTATAAATAGTTTTATATTCTGGAAAGGGAATTCAGAAGTGAATCAGTTACAACTGAAGCCTGAAATTTGGGGAGATGGGAGATCTTGAGCAGAGGTGGTAGAAGGGTGCTGGAAGGTGAGAAAACAGTACTATAGGTTGATGGGCAATGAGAGAAACTTAGTGAAGAATATCCACATGCTCAAAATAAAGAAGTAACTTCCTTAGCTAGTTATATCATTTTTCTCTTTTAATTATTAGTGGTAGTATGTTTTCTTTTTTTTTAATTACTAAGGTATAATATTTTATACAACAAATTGGGTTAAACGATTAAATAAGCTTTTGTTAGCAAGACTGCTAACCTACCATTTATAACTTGGTTCATTGGGAGTCCAGAGCAAATCAGTTTTAGACCACAGCCCATTTGGAATTTGGAATAGTTTGTGTATTTATGTGTGGGTGGGTATGTACGTAGTTGTGGTTGTATTCGTACAGATACATATATGTGGATACTTTACATTCATGTACATATGTAAATTTTATAGGGTCATATATATGCTTCTATTTCTTTTTTTTTAATTGTGGTAAAACATATAACATAAAATTTACCATTTTAACCATTTTTATGTACATTTCAGTGACATTAAGTACGTTCACATTGTTGAGAAACTGTCAACACACTGCATCTCCAGACTTTTTTGCTGTTTCTTCCTAAATGTAAATTTTATTGAGTTTATATTAAATGTGAAATGATGATCTGAAATAATGAAAAAACATCTGAAATGATTTTTTAAAATATTTCTGCTACTTTTTTTTAAGCCTACAGATGAGTTTTCAGATCTGCCTCTTCGAGTTGCAGAAATTACAAAAGAACAAAGACTACGAAGAGAAAGCCAGTACCAAGAGAATCGCAGCAGTTTAGTAGTAACAAATGGTGGAGGTAAACGTAGTTCCTGATGACATCCAAAGTCTTTATAATCACTATAACTTCTTTAAGTGGTCTCTTTCACATCCACTCCTTTTGTTTGTGTACCTGTAGCTTCTTCAACTCTTCTTTTAAAGACTTGCTCTTCTCATATGAGTGGAAAAAATTATTTTCCATTGGGATATCAGTTTCTGTTTTCAGGCTTGCAGTCCAAATACATTTCTCTCTTATTTTTATTTTGGAAAGAAACTTTATTAAAGACAGTTCACCTGGAATAGATCTTTGTTAATCTGGATTTAACCACAGTCTTCTTTTGAAGGACACTCATGTTTCACTTAACTACAGGGATGCATCCTGAGAAATGCATCATTGGGCGATTTCGTCATTGTGCAAATATCATAGAACGTACTGAAGGGGAACAAAGTTTGCCACCCCAAAACGTGTCTCTTTAACATGAGGATTATTTTAGGCTGATTATATTTTTAAAAGACTCAGAAAGTTTCTCTTGATAGCTCCCCCTTAACTGCCTAAAAGAATTCAGAGAAGAAAACCTGTCTCAGGAAGTGACCTATCACCTTAGCATAACATCAACTAGGTGGTAGACTGGTAGGAACCTAGAAAAGCCTTTTGTTTGGTTCTTCTCTGTGTTCTTCTGTTTCTTTGTGGCCAGTCATTTTCCAAATGTTGGGTCCTTTTCACCTTCCTGTGAATTGCCTGCCTTCCCTTTGAAGTTCCTGACTCTCCGCACCCCCAACGTCTTCTGTTGTCTTTGGGTGAGTATGGTATTTAAGGTGAAGGCTTCGGCCGTTTTGGTGAGTTACTCAGTTTTCCTGGGTTTCTCCCATGTATATATGTTATTAAACTTTTGTCTGTTTTTCTGTTAATCTGTTTTATGTCAGTTTAATTCTTAGACCAGCCAGAAGAACCTAGAAGGCTAGGGGGAAGTTTCTTCCTTCCCCGCAGTACTTACACAAACCTAGATAGTACGGCCTACTACATACCTAGGCTGTATGGGACTAATGTTACAGAACCACCGTCATATATGTGGTCCATCATTCACCAAAACATTATTACGTGGCACATGACTATACTATTCTCCTTTTATAAGATTCTCTCTGTGGTCATTAATTGACCTCTTTCAGGAATTCAGTGCATTTCTTGATGTTTACCTTTTCTTTCATCTGGAATTGTACTCTTCAAGGGCATCTGAATCTGAGTTTTCTTAATCTGGTATTTAAAAATTTGTAATTAATATTAATAAAAAATTTTGTTAATTTGTAATTGTTTTTATAGTTTATTAACAGACAGATCTCTTTCTGCTTCTTTGTGCTTCTGAGGCAAACTCTTGATTTTAGCATTTCATTCAGTATTGCTTTAGTTTAGATTACCAGATCCTAATGTTTAAATTTTAAGGGCCAGCTGTAAGAGAGAAATGACTTTGGTTTTTCAGAAATCCATTATATTATCTGAGAAGAGCTTTCATCTCTGAATGATGATTTCAATTAAGTGAAATTGCTGTCTTTTTGTTCCTTACCATCTTATATCCTTTTTAACTCCTATCACTTACCATTCCATTCACATTTCAGTAGTTTTCTTTTCAATCTTGCTTTCATATGAGATGTGTTTCCCATCAGTTCTTTTGAGACTAACAGTGATGTCTAGATCTGTGCTGTCCAGTATGGCAGCCACTAGCCACGTGTGCTTATTGAGCATGTGAAATGTGGCTTTTCTGAATTGAGATGTACTATAAATATAAAATACACATAGAATTTTGAAGCCTTTGCATGAAAAAAAAGAATATAACATATCAATAAGACTTTATATTGATTATATGTTGTAATAATATTTTAGATCTATTGGATAAAATAAACTACATTATTAAAATTAGTCATCTTTTCTTTTAACTTAAAAAAAAATGTGGCTACTAGATAATTTAAAATTACATATGTGGTTCACTTTTGTGGCTTGCGTTCTGTTTCTCTTAGACAGCCCTGGTTTAGATAGTATGAAAAAGTGATGTTACTTTCTTGGAAAGTAGTCGTAAAATGAACCATTTATTTAGTCACACAAGTTGTAGCACGTTGAAAAAAATGCATTTATGTACCTAGTTTCTTTCATAAACTTTTTATCCTTTTACCTATTATTTAATAACTCAAAATTCATTTTTATATTAGTTGCAGTTATGGAATTATTTAGAAATAATTGAATCAGAAAACCAAACTGAGAAGTAGCTTTTTCCAAGTTCAATTTTCCCAGCAAGTGCAGCTGGTAGGTAGTCTATAGAACAAGATACAGTGATGGCTAGGGTTTAATACATCTCTGGAGAAATCATCTTAGTAGCAAATTATTCTTTCTACTGTGCCATTTTAAGTGTCTTTTAAAAATAGTTACTTTTTTTTAATTTTCTTTTTACTTTTTCTCAACAAAGACCCCTAGTACATAGCTGTGTCTTTTTAGTTGTGGGTCCTTCCAGTTGTGGCATGCAGGACGCTGCCTCAGCATGGCATGGTGAGCGGTGCCATGTCGTACCCAGGATTCGAACCGGCGAAACCCTGGGCTGCTGAAGCAGAGCATGCAAACTTAACCACTTGGCCACGGGGTCAGCCCCCAAAAATAGTTACTTTTTAAACATGAAAAATAATGGGGCATTCCCAAACTTACTAGAGGAAATACTGATGTGGCTCTATCTTATTAATATGTTTCTCCTCAGTCACAGCATTTTTGAGAAGAAAAAATTCCTCAGTTGATTTCCTTCAAACCACAAACTGCTTCAAGATACCTATAATGCTGGCCTCTAGAAAATAATGTTCTAAATAGGAAAATCTTTGTCTGTTCTAGTTGTGGACAACAGTTACAGGAAGGGAAACAGTAGTTAGTATCTATTTCTTTATCTCCAGGTTCACTATCCTCCTACCCTTTCACTTTTCTTTTGAATTGACTGTTAGATTTTCTGCCTCCCAGTTCTTTGAAGAGATATGATTGAGCCCCAAATGTAAAACGTGGGGAAAAACCTAAAAGAAGATGTACCTTTCAATGTTTAAAAACTTTTCTTCCTCTCTTTGTCTCATAAACTCAAACTGTCTTGTTTAAAACAGTAAAGAGCTATCCAAAGAAAAAAGAAATATTGCAGTCTATATTCCAATAATTACCATCATGTACTGCATTTTTTAGTGAATTAGGACTAAGACTTTTTTGGAGCCTATTTTTGTGAGTGGCCGTGGACCAAACAATAAAGGCTTACATAATTTAAACTCCTCATTCCTCCTACTTCCAGAATAGAAAATGTTAGGGAAAAGGAAAGAATGCAATTTAATATGTTTTCTTGGCTGTCTGACTTGGATATTATTTTCTGGTGTGTGTATGGTGCGGACAGTGGAACATGATCTGGATCAGATTGACTACATTGACAGCTGTGCTGCAGAGGAAGAGGAGGACGAGGTGAGACAGCCCAAGGGCCTGGACGCAGACAGCCTCAGTTCACAGTTCATGGCGTATATTGAACAACGGCGAATCTCTCATGAGGTAGGAAACACATTTAAGCCTAAATATGTTTCATCCTCTAGTAAAAACAATTTATGATAGTATAAATTTCTGTCATATCAGTGATTTGTTTGTTTAGGCCTAATTATTTGTTTTATTATGTTTAGTTCCAGTTTTATTACTGAATTTTTCAGATTTTAAAAATCAGACAGTAGTCTTAAGTAGGCTTTAGGTTTATTTTTCAAATAAAAAGACATTTCAGAATTTTGAAGACAGAATAAAAGGAGTCCTGAGAGTATCCTGTGTCTTTGAAGAAAATGCAAAGGAATATGATGCTTTTTATTGTTGTTCTTACTGCTTTTTTATTGTTACTAACTGATGTATCATAGCTTGATCAATAATTAAGAATTGAACCAACTGCTGACTTTTGGAGCAACATACAAACAACTGTAGAATTTTTATAATGAGCTTAATTATATTGGAGCTTTTATGCTAAGTCACACAGAATACAAATTGTTTGCCATTAAAATTCTTGGGTGTCTCTTGTAGTGGAGCATTGAGTTGCCTTAGAAAACAAATGAGCATTCAGCCCACTGCACAATTTCTGCCAATTCCCCAAGGGTCTCAAGTAGAAATAGCATTCTTCAATATATCTAGTCAGCATAATAAAATGGCTCCACTTCAGTGTGTGTGATGTTAATGTCTGGAGTTGGTCCCAGGCTCTGAGCAGGGGTTATTTGAGAAACACTTGGGGCCTTTTTGAAGAATGATGTATTTAGCCTTTTAGAAATAAAGAATAATCACTTCAAGTGGGACATGTTATAGAGTGATATTACCATTCTTTAAAAAAAATCCTTCGGTTTTCCTATCTGAAGGCTTTTGAACACAGTATTTTTTGTTGGTGTTCAGAAGAGACTCTTGTATTTAAAGTTGGATAAAGTTATACAGATCAAAGCCTTGCAGCCCAGAGAGAGCAGTGTACCAGGTGATTAATGAAACTACATATGATTCAGGCCATAACATCCCTGATGGAGCAAAGGGCAACTACTCTCCAGTAAAATTTAAATTAACAATGCACATTATAATCTTAAAGGGAATCCTTTTTCTTTTATTGTGATCTTTCTCTTTGATCAGTTTATGGTTAATTAGGCTAAATAGATGAGGTATTTCTATTAAAAGTGAAAATGGCTGTTATATGACTGGTGAAAAATTTTAGTACTATTTCTTTAATCTATCATATTGGCTATTTTGTTTTCTAAATTCCAGCTACCTATTATATATGGTAGTCTATATGGTTCTGTTTCATCAGGCTTTCTAAAATATATTATCTATAAAAATATGATGAACAGTATTTTAGATGGAACAGCAAATAAATATTTTTTTATATTCTTGAACACGAAAAATGAGTTGTTTAGAAACTAATCTATTTGAGATTTTAAACACTCTGCTATTGTTTAATTTTATTATAATACCTGTTACATACCTAGAGGTATTATGATAAAATAGGTTATGACTTGCATTTATTTTAAAAATTAAACCAATGTCACATTCATTTTGTCATGAAAATTTCAAGTACCTCTTGCAATAATTTTAAATAATTGCAGTATTGTAAAACCAGGGTGGTAAGTCACTCATGTTAACATACTAGGAGAGACTTTTATTTAAAAAAGCTATATTCACTGAAATTAGAATAATTGTTCTCTCATCAGGATTCTAGAATTGCATCTCATTTTATATGATTCTCATGCCCACACTTTAAGGGAGTTAGCTTTACCCCTTGAAGTAACTCACCAAAGATTTTCTAGTTATGTGTGATGTACCTGTTTCTTGGAGGTAGACTATAAATTGTTTACATTTGATTTTGATATCTTTTTTGGATAAGTTATTTTCTTATTTTTCCCTTCAAGAATACCATTTTGATGATTATTTTTGGTGTTTAAATAAGGTTGTATTTCTTTCTATGGATTCTCATTTGACAAAATATATGCTATGATAACCTATAAGCCTCTACTTTTGATTTATAATTTTATTTTTCAGTATGTGGTCAATATCGTTTAAGCCAGTTTAATTTGCCTCAGTAGTGTTTTTTGAAATGACCTTTACCCTTTAGTTATAAGTAAATTAAATTGCCAATAATATTTCTCTTTTAATTGATAACGTGTTTTACCATAAATAAAAATTACTTTTTGCTTTATCTTGATATTTTACCAACATCCCCAGGACTATTTGTATGACTAACAGAAGCAACAATATGTGATAATAAAGAAGTAAAGAAATGTAATCTGCCCAATGAACTTTCTGTTTTTGGGAATATGCAAGAGAAGCTTAGCAAAATCAGGATAGGGTAGGTAGGAATTCCTGTTCTTGATGGAAGTTTGTACTAGACGACCTCCACGATCCTTTCCAGCTCTGACATCTTACCATGTAGTACATATCACTTTATGGTCATTATGAGTGTTTTTGTTTACCAAAGCGGTAATATAGCCGATAATGCTTTTAAACATAAACATTCACATTTGAAGAGTCTGTTAAAATATTTTTTAGTATAATATACAGATCCCTAAATGCCAAGTTGAATGTGAACTGTGGAATCATTGTATCCTGGATACATATGTTAAATTGATTTATTTCTGCTTTTTTTGCCCTAGGGTTCACCGATAAAGCCTGTACCCATGAGGGAGTTTCAAAAAACAGAAGACATGAGAAGATATTTATATCAAAACAGGTCTGAAAGACCAATTCTACTTACTAGTTTTTGTCCTAAAACTCAATAATAAGAGCATGAAATGATTTTGGTTTTGTGCAGATCTTTGTACAACGAAGATGTTTAGATACTATGTGTTTTAGATAGCATGTATTTAGAGCTGAGTGACAATGTGTCTTTGTGCTCATGTAATAGAAAAAGTAGTAAAATTGATTTATTGATTCTAAATTCAGATTGCCTAAACTATTACCACTACAATTATTTGATTTGAAGATGCCTATTAGCAATGAGATTTTATGGTGATATGTCTGGCTTTATGCATAAAGAGGGCTAAATGAATTTCGGAAGTCCTGAAATTTTTTTTACCTGAACTTTTGATTAGATAACAGAGAGATAAAGACAACAATATGTATCCTCATTCCTATCTCAATTAATATGATCTTTTCACTACACTTAGTGCCTCACAAAATATTTCTAAAATTAGCTTCACCATCTAGAGCCCTACTTCTTGTACTTGAATTCCAGAAAGTTTCTTGCCATAAACTGTATCACAATAGTTGAAAAATTCCCAGCCTTTGGTTCTTTGCTTCCTCTCTGTTTCTGTGAAGTCTTAAAGCAGTAGACTTGATATGCCTATTCATAAACAACGGTAAATTTACTATGTAGAAAGCATCAGACATAGTTCTTTACTTACACCGGACAAGATATTAAAATTCTTTAGGGGACTAAGGTATAGATGGATAAAGAAAATATGGGGAAAATACTAAAAGAAATCTTATAACATGGTCTTTTGTAGTCTTATGAGTTAGTTCATGGGATTTAGTTAAATTTCATATCTTTGAAATTTATCTCAGAAAGGCTTTTTATTGCCATGTGTGGCTATATTGACGGTGTGGTCTTTTGAGATTCCAGTTTCACGCGGGGGTTTCCTATTGCATTTCCCCACTCTGGGAGGACCTACGCTTTATCTCCTGTCCCTCTTGCCTCCTGCATCCATCATAAGTAAAGCTCAAGATCTCCAAGATTTAGTAGGAACCCTCAAAGTGAAAGCCAGCTTTTTTTGGGTTCAGTTAGCTTATGTATTCGTTTTCTAATGCTTATATTACAAATTACCACAGATTTAGCAGCTTAAAACCCACCCATTAATAGGATAGAAGTCTGAGCAGGCTTGCCTTGATTCTGTGCTTCGGGTCTCACAAGGCTGAAGTCAAGGTGTTGGCTGTCCTGGAATTTGTCTGAAGACCATGGAGGAGAACCCACTTCTAGGCTCATACAGGTTGTTGGGAAAATTCAGTGCCATGCAGTTACAGAACTGAGATCCCCATTACCTTGCTGGCTGTCAGTTGGGTAACGTTTTTAGCTTCTCGAGTTCCCCCACATTCATTGGTTCATGGCTCCCTCCATCTTCAAGCCAGCAGTGGCTAACCAAATCCTTCTCACATGTTGAATCTCTCAGATTTCCCTTTCTTTTGCATTTCACAAACCCTCTTGCTTTCCTCTTCAACTTTTTTTCCAGTTTTATTGAGAAATAATTGACCTACATCACTGTATAAATTTATGATGTACAGCACGATGGTTTGATTTATATAAATTGTGAAATGATTACCACACTAGGTTTGGTTAACATCTGTCATCACAGATAGACACAATAAAAAGAAAAAAAATTCCTCCTTGTGATGAGAACTCTTAGGATTTACTCTTGTAATAGCTTTCGTGTATATCATACAGCAGTGTTAACTGTAGTCATCAAGTTGTATGTTACATCCCCAGTACTTATTTATCTTATAACTGGAAGTTTGTACCTTTTGCCACCTTCCTCCACTTCCCTCTCCCGCCAATCCCCACCCCCACCCTCTTCTGCTTTTAAGCGCTCCCATGATTGCATTAGGCCCACCTAGATAATCTCCCCATTTTAAGGTCAACCAATTAGTAACCTTAATTTCATTTGCAAAGTCCTTTTTGACATGTGACACGTTCGCTCGAGTAACACCAGGAGGTGAAGATCATAGGGACCAAAAAGTCTGCCTACCAGACCTTAATCCAGAATTTTTGTTTTGACTTCTTTTTAGAAATTCTTGCTCTGCCAGCACTAGGAGAATCTTTCCTTATCTGAGCCTGTGCCCTCAGACCTAGGAGTTTGCCATTTATATTCACAGTCACTCACTATTAAGTGACAGGCCTTATATTCAAACTCAGTCACAACTAACTCTAAAGTCCATGCTTTTAACCACTTCCCCATGTTGCTCCTCCCAGACTAGTACATGGTACTGGACTCACTCATGTCTCATTCTTTATTGCATATATCCCAGTTAAAAATCTTACCCTACCACTCTGCTCTCCTCCTCTTATCTTGAAAACTTTAACTGAGAATCTACTGACTAGGAGTGCTAAGATAAATGTTGGCAAAGGTTAGTAAAAATTTAAGGAAGTTTTTTCCCAGCTTCAGTATTATCTTAAACCTTGTCTAGGGGGCCAGCCCCGTGGCCGAGTGGTTAAGTTCGCGCCCTCCACTTCCGCGGCCCGGGGTTTTGCCAGTTTGAATCCTGGGCGTGGACATGGCCCTGCTCATCAGACCATGCTGAGGCAGCATCCCACATGCCACAACTGGAAGGACCCACAACTAAAAATACACAACTATGTATGGGGGGCTTTGGGGAGAAAAAGGAAAAATAAAATCTTGAAAATAAATAAATAAATAAAAATTTTTTTAAAAACCTTGTCTAAGGGAGTTAAGTAATTTAATCCATACCTTAAGAAAATTATAAACATAATTTATTCTTTCAAAACTTATTTTTTAATGCCTAGGAATTTAAAAAGTAAAAGAATTTTGTGAATACTTCAAAGATTTGGAACCAATATAAGAAAAAAAATGTGAAGAGGAAGAAAACAATAGAGCAGCTTAAGTTTTTGCTGTCTTAACGTACTATATTTTTAAATTTCATTAAAGTATAAGGTAGACCAGTGTTTCTCAACAGGGAATAGCATCAGTCCCCAGGGGATATTTGAAAATGTACTTACGTATTGTGGGAATTGGGTATCAAAATGACTCCTGGTGTTACTGGCAAGCATTAAGGCTTAACTACTAAAAATGTGCAGGACATCTCGTACAACAAAAAAATTACCTGAAATGTCACTGGCTCTCCCATTGAGAAACATATTCATAGGTGAAAAGGTCATACAACTTGAAGTAGCATGGTGACACCAAGGAGTAACAAAGCTGTGATGGGCCAGCATAGCCTCTGGGGATTGGCTTGTGGGAACCATCAGTTCTCATGTCTTCCTCACTGCCGCTTTTATTCTCTCATATGCTGTGCTTTCCTCTTTGCCTCCATCTTTAACTCTTCACAGCTTAGTTTTTGCCATCTCAGGTAATTTTTTTTATATGTGTACTCATACTCTCTTAAATCTCTGTGCTCTTCCCTTGTCTCCTTCCTAGATCCTGTTGCTATAGAGCAGGGAAATGTGGTGTAGCAGAAGCACTAAATTACAAGTCAGGTATCCAGGCTCAGTCAATAAGAAGCCATCACTTAACCTCCGAGGGCCTCAGTTTTCTCATTTGTAAGATTAGTGGCTTGGACGCCAGGATTTCTGAGGCCCCTTCCAGTTCTCGTGGGCTGCATGCCTAGTAGTTGAGAGTGCAAACTACTGTAGAATCAGAAAGATAAGGATTCAAATCCAGCTCCACAACTTACTGGCTCCATCGCCTTGGGAAAGTTACTTCACTTCCATGCCTCAGCTTGTCAACTGTAGAATGAGAATTATAATAGTTCTTAATCCATAAAATCGTTGTGAGGAGTAATTGAGAAACACTGTGTGTAGAAAGCCCTTCACAGGGCATGTGTAGTATGTGGTAAGAGCTTAGGGAATATTAGCTTCTATGTGCCTCTGAAAAACATTGTCCAAAAAAACGATGCGAGTCATAGTTGATAAATGCAAAAGAAGTATCGATTACACATGTACATCAAGGGAAAAGTCTCAATTTTAGAGAAAAATAAGATTCTAAAAAAGACCTTTTCTAAGAAGAAAATCTCCACAGGTTGAGATCTTTGGAAAGGCTTGAAGTAAGGAATTAATGTATAATAACTGAAGAGATCTTGCTAGAGAAAAGATCCTCTGGTGGGTATGTTACTAAATGGAGTGAGAGTCCTGAATGCCAGAGTGAAGAATTTGTATTATTATTAGTAGGTAATAAGAAACTACTGGAGTTTGGTTTTCATTTCCCTAATAACACACTGATTTAATGCATTTAAATCAACCTGACAGGCTAATCATAGTTTAAAATTTCATTTCCTTACTATCAAAAGATCACAGCTCCAACACTGTTAGTTTTAGAGACACAGATGAGTAGCAGAGACTTGAAACACTAAATCCACCTCAGGAAAAAGATAAATATTATAAGAATTATAATTATATATCATAATTATAAGAAATAACACTGATAAAACTGAGAAGCAAGTTTTACTCTTATATTTTGTAAACATCAAATCAGGCTTCATCTTTTTCTTAAAAATAAAAATCAGCAGGGGCCAGCGCAGTGGCACAGTGGTTGAGTTCGCGGGCTGTGCTTCGGCAGCCCAGGGTTCGTAGGTTCGGATCCTGGACACAGACCTGCACACTACTTGTCAAGCCATGCTGTGGCAGCGTCCCACATACAAAATAGAGGAAGATTGGCACAGATGTTAGCTCAGGGCTGATCTTCCTCACCAAAAAAAAAAAAAAAAGAAAATCAACAGAATCTTTACTTTTGTTATTAAAATTGCTTCATCACTTGAAAGTGGGAGTAGAAGAGCTTTTCAAGTACAGTTACCAGGTTCTGTAGTATTCCAGATTTCTGTTGATAAAATGGTTTGTATGTGAAATGATCTCTACGTGTGTCTTATTTCAATTGTGGTAGTAAAGAAGATAATAGTTATGTGTGCTATAAAGAAATGATACTGTTTGAAAAGTGATCTCCAATAACTGTATCGTCACGCTGGCCAACATAGACCATTGTTAGCTTTCTGTAGCTTGATCAGTGATACCATCACGTGAAACATGAGTTGGAGACATCAGGTGTTCCTGTAGCTTAATTTAATGACTTGGGCTCAAGTTTACAAAGTGCAGTTAGTCTTTCAGTGCTGACTAGACAGTTTACCTATTGATGAATAGAAAGCTGCATTAACAATAAAATTTCACTTACCTTTTATATGTCCATCTGTCTTATCAAAGAGTTTTTCCTTTCTCTTTTTTCTTTTTTGGGTCAGAGTTCCAGTTGAGCCATCTTCTCTCTTGTCACTATCACCAAGTCACAGCCAGGTAAATTTTTTTTTTTCTGTTTTAGTTTGATTTTTTTAACTAAGATGGCTTTCCTCTTTTATAATACTTGAATACCATTAATTGCCAGATATCTGTAAACTTCATTACCTGTCTGGTTGATTATACAGTTAATATAACATGTGCACCTGATACTTGCTAACAGTGTTTTTAGATGCCAGACAGAAAATAAATCTTTCCCCACATGATGGCTTTACAGTACATAGACGAACACAGTGCGAAGATGGGAAAAGATTAGCAATAAACACATTTAAAGATACTCGAGAGGCAAAGTAAAAGTTGCTTGAGTCAGCAGTAGTTCCCTGAATTGATAAGGAATACTGATAAGTTGATCTGTATCCCTGCTTGCATGTGCAAAATGATACTTTTGTTGCAGTTGTCACATACAGACTTGGAAGTGCACCGGAGAAGAGAACAGTTAGTAGAGCGCGCCCGGAGAGAGGCCCAGCTTGCTGCCCTGCAGTATGAGGAGGAGAAGATAAGGACCAAGCAGATGCAGAGAGATGCCGTCCTGGACTTTGTCAAGGTGAGTCCTTTGAATTCATTGGATGATACTCCTTAAGTTTCTTAGAAGTAAGTGCTTATTCGTTTTGCTGAGGCTGTCAGCTTTTAGTGTCTTAATTAAAATGTCAACTTTGTTTTCTCATTCTGGGGAATCTTGAGTAAGTAATGTAACTGTCTCCTGCTTGTTGTTAGATTGATTGTCCTCGTGCAGATAGGCCTGAGGACCATCAGAAGTTGTCTTGCTCTTAGGACAGTCCTGTAGTCTCTTCCTCTTAATCAGCAATCTGTCATTAGACATATCACTGTACTGTCCAGCTGCCGTTTCCTCAATCTCTAGGGCATCAATAAGGATCAACAAGATCATGAAAGTGCCGTGTAAAGCGTCAGGTGCCATGCAAATGTAAGCTTGTGTTCTCTGAGCCTGTCTCTGACTTCCTCACTAGAGCGACTGCCAGTATTTGTAAGACTCACAGGCTTAATGCTTCAGAGTCATCTTTGATTCTTTCCTTTCTCTTCTCTCCACATCTGCTCAGTTAACCACCCCTGTTAATACTTCCTTTTTAAGCATTTTATACCCTCTATAGTTGCATCTAAACCTCGTTCATTTTTTTTGCCTGTGGTAGTTAAATTTTTTTGTTCTGAAATCGCCTTGGATTTCTTTCTTAATAATTAAATAATTATTTCTATTTTTGTTTGTTTAATATCTGTCTCTCCCATTTATCTGTAAACTCCATGAAGACAGGAACCATGTCTGTCTTGTTTATTCTGTTGTCCTCTAGACGCTTTCTTTCTTGTGTTTCATAACTCTAGCCAAAGGCCATCTGTAAGTACCATATACATGATAAATTCTCTTATTTTTTTTTCAAACGTATCAGGCGTATGATGATGATCTCTGATGTTCAGAGGGGATAACAATTTGCCTAAGCTTAAATACTCAGCTAGTAAGTGGCAGAGCAAGTTTTCTAGTCAAGACAGGCTGAACAGAAAATGGAAATAAGATTGATGGAAAATAAAGAGTTCCTTTAAAAAAAAAAAAAAAAGACAGCCTGGCTCCAAACCCTACTCTATGACCACAATGCTATGCTGACTCTAAGTAAATAATAATGACTAACACACTGTGTCGTAGTGCTGTTCTATGCATTCTACGTAAATTAACTTATCTAGCTTGCCTTCTGTAGAAGTCATTCAGCTAGTAAGAGATATCACATTGTAGACGGTCTTGATTAAATGTCAAATTAGAGTTTGGTCTTGATCTCTTAGGCAGAAGAGAACAATTTTAACATCTTAACTAGGTGAAAAACATGAGAGAAAAGATACTTCTGAAAAACGAACCTTCTCATGTTGAGAACGTGTTAGAAAGAAAGATGAAGAAAATGAAATAGAGAGTAACCATTCAGTAACCAACTGAACCATTCTGTGCCTTGAGTTTCCTTAATATGTGTAATATTTAACTATGAAATAATAACTATTTTAGAATTATTATGGATGCACTCAGTTTTTTTACTAGTATGGTGAGTGCTGCATCCCCTACCACCACAATGGATTTTATTAATTAACTATAAGAGGGTTTTCAAGAGAAGCATCATTATGTCTTATACATAGATGTTTGGTAAGTGTTGAATAAATCATTGAAGTTGCGTGAAAAAAAATAATAAGGTCCCAAAGCAACCTTTTGAGGCTGAAAGAATGGTTTTAATGCAAATCTAGCATTGTGGAAAAAAGTAGGATTTGGAGTCAGAAGACATAGGGGCAAATCTCAGGTATGCTACTTAGCAACTTCGTGACCTTGCAAATATCATAGAACCTTTCTTATCCACAATTTTCTCGTCTTTAAATGAGTAAGATTATGATGTTTATCTCACAGAGCAAAAGGTATACACTTGAGAGACTGTGTCTAAGAACACTTTGTAGAACACCCTGTAAGATACAGATGTTACCATATTATTATTTGACGTCATAACAAAAACTAGCAAATGGGGGGAAAGAGCCAGTTAGTATGGGGAATTGTGAGTTTGGTTTTGGATATGTTGACCGTGAGGTGGCAGTGGGGTTTCCAGGTGGAGAGTTTCCACAGGCAGTTGAAAATGCAAACCTGAAATTTGGCTGATAGGAGAGAGCTAAAGCTGTTAGCGTTAGAGTGATATTTAAAGCCGTCAAGGAGAGAGAGAGTGCTTTCATTGAGAGGACCTAGTGAGCCGTCACTGGTCTGATTGCGAATGTGTTTGCATGCATGTATGTATAAAAACATAGTTTTTAAAATTTCTGTTTCTAGATGCTTGTAGATACACGAAATACCGTTTGTCAGTTTATCGCTTTTCGTCATTTAAACTATAAGCTATTTAAGGGAAAGGGCAATATCTTCTAACATGTAGATCTAGGAAAGTGCTATACACAGGAGATACAGATGTTAATGTGAGTGATTATTTTAGTAAATAGAATTGATCATTTCCAGTGTTCCAGATTCTAACCAACATCCCTTTTTTTGGGGGGGTGGGGGTGTATAGCAAAAAGCATCCCAAAGTCCACAAAAACAACCACCCGCCTTAGATGGTGAGGTAAGTCTGTGTAATCACCTTCTCTTTGGAATTTTTATTATTGCAATGGAAATGAAATGTTTGCATGTGACTATCATGTGTTTTCAGTGATAAGTATTGCCATTTTACTTTTTCCCCTCACGAAATTCTACTTCTTAGGGAGGAGAAGACACAGGCCAGGGAGTTTATCAGAGTCTGTAGATCGGGGGTTTTTAAATCTGTACACATCCATCTGGAGATTATTTATTTCCCTTCCCCATCCGCACCAGAGGTATCATCTCCCTCATGCGTTCTCAAAGCCTGCTATATAGAGTCCTGAGAGCTGTATCTGGCACAGGTGAATGGTGTCGTGTTAAACAAAAAAGACTCTACAAAGTGTTTCAGCTTCAGTGCTCATTTCCTAAGGGCGTATGTTATTGATTATATTTTGTGCACATTAGTCTCATAATATTAAGTAGTACATATGCATTACAAGTTAACATGTAAAATTAATTGCATAACCTTTTAAAAGTTTACACACCTGTTTTGGTCTGTTGAAATGAAGCTTACTAAATGAGTATTTGTATGTTGTTGACTTTCTCATTAGCCATTTTCTTTTCTCTTTGCCTTCTCATTTTTTTAGTTTATGATCATTACTTCCTTTAAAAATGCAAAGGCACTGTTTCATGTGAATTTTGACTTGGCTTTTTGTAAAATAAGTTATTTGAAAACCTAGTACATTGGGCTTTACAGGCATTGATTTTCAGCAGTGTTTTTACAGCACAAGTGTTTCTAGAATGGTAAAATGTGTTGTTTTAAGTGACCGATTATAAAGGTTTTTTTTAATCTATTGGACATATAATAACCACTTTTTGTTTGTTTATATGAGAACTTATGCATTGGTGTAATACCTGAGAGATTCGCTCAAGCATTTTCTGTTGTCTTTCCTTCACATGGTAATAATTCCGTACAAACCTTTGACAACCAAAGTTTGATAAGTTAATACACTCTTCCTTTTTTACCCCAACGTTTCTTTCTTGATGGTTATTCTGGAGTAATTCGTTATCTAAACACGAAAGCTTCTCAGAAAAATAACATGTACAGTTTTAAAATTTCCAATTGTGTTCTTGTTTTGTCTGAGAAAGGTAGTGAAGAGGTGCTTCGACTAGAAATCATGACTCTTGGGTTTAGTGTTTTCAGTGTGTCACTGGCTCATTAAGTAACCACAAGTTCTTTATGTTATTGCTACATCTATACTTTAGCTTACTATTTTGTGAACAGAGAATAATCCCTGTTCCCTCCTTGCTTTAGAAAGTCTTTAGGCAATAAGACCATATTTGAAGTTGTTTAAGCTCTTTGGAAGAGAATCATTATTCAGAATCAACTTATTAGCTATTATGATGCATGGATTCTAAGGACTGTGAATGCGGTCTTGTATGTCAGCATCTTCACAAGTATGTCTTAATATGTCTCTTTGTGTATTTGTGAAATATGTCGTGTGTGCAGTTTGTTTTTGACATTGCTTCATTTTTCTCCACCTCTCCAGTGTCCCTTCCCATCCAGAAGGTCTCAGCACACTGATGATAGTGCCTTGTTAGTGGTAAGAGCCTTGCCCAAAACAGAGTTTACATTGCTATGTCTAGAAGAGATTGGAGAGTAGCTGTTGTGCTTTTCATTCAGAAATGGTGTACGTACCATAAAACACGATGAGCATCATTATTAAATGCTTTACAGATAGCTGCAACGGTTTCCCTACATAACTGTTCATGATTTGCCCAGTGTCCCAGTGTTCTGCAGCTATGATTCAAATATCTTTGTTAGTGTTTCCAAAAGTAAGACATTTGCATTGAGAACCATATTGTATGTGTGTTGGGAGGAAAGGCCATAATAGATTACTTTTTTAAATGTCATTTCTAATGCTAGGGGCACCTACTTTATTAATCATTAATTTGGCCCATGAGTCACCTGTGTGTTAAATGGATTCTCTTATTCCATGACGCGAATTACACAACTGTATATTTGGCGTCCTATTTTATTATCTATTTTAAGCTACTGAAAATCCCAAACTTTTAAAAAATACTTAGAGCTCAAGATTATCCCTCCATGCCCTTTTTTTTTTTTTTTTAAGATTTTATTTTTTCCTTTTTCTCCCCAAAGCCCCCCGGTACATAGTTGTGTATTCTTCGTTGTGGGTTCTTCTAGTTGTGGCATGTGGGACACTGCCTCAGCGTGGTCTGTTGAGCAGTGCCATGTCCGCGCCCAGGATTCGAACTAACGAAACATTGGGCCGCCTGCAGCGGAGCGCGCAAACTTAACCACTCGGCCACGGGGCCAGCCCCCCTCCATGCCCATTTTTGAAACTCAGGGAAACATTAACTTGAAATGCTATCTATTGATCATTTTTACACTCGTTTACTTTTATTGCCTGTTTCATCAGCTGAAAATGAATACAACATGCTTATTGAAAGTCTTTTATCAGCCTTGCAAGAGAATTCTGTTGACATAATTGCTTTTCCCATCATGTTTTATGTTATTTTTTCACAGTAGTATTGAAAACTTGAAGTTCAAAAGTCTAGCCTCTGTAGCAGTTCCTGTCTTATGTGCTCGTAACTGCTGCGTTTGTGCATACTGCTGTGTGAACCCCGTACTTCAGGATGCCGTTTCTACTACATAAACTTCCATTGTCGAGATTTCTGTGTGTTCTGCAGTCATCATTTCCTTTGAGATGGATAAAGCACATTTTAACTGGGCAGTTTTGTAGATAAATACAACCACCAGCCTCTGGAGTTTTAGTGGAAGTTAATTGGCATGAGGAGCAAATCATAATTTAAATAAATGCAGAAGAATATTGAGAGCCCCTGATGATCCAGACACTTTACCAGAATTATCTCATTCACTCTTCATGGCAACCTTAAGAGTTAAGGTTAAACTTATCACCATTTCACAAATGATTGCTGAGGCACAGACTGTCTTGTCTAGAATGAGACCTGTCCAAGGTCATGTAGCTAATAAGAGCAAGGCTGGCTTCAAATCTAGATCTGGCTGATTTCAGAGCCTGCATTCAGCACCGTGCTGTATTGCCTTCCATACTGTAATTGAAAACAATTTAGGAAACTGAAGATCAGATTTAATAACACATATAGTAAGTGATATAAGCCTGAGTGCCCAAACTGTTTTTTTGCTGAGCAAGATTAGCCCTGAGCTAACATCTGTTGCCAATCCTCCTCTTTTTACTTGAGGAAGATTGTCCCTGAGCTAACATTTGTGCCAATCTTCCTCTATATGTGGGACGCTGCCATAGCATGGCTTGATGAGCGGTGTTTAGGTCCATGCCTGGGATCTGAACCTGTGAACCCGGGGCCGCTGATGTGGAGCTTGTGAACTTAACCACTACACCACCAGGCCAGCCCCTTGAGTGCCCAGACTTTTTTGTCAAGGAAAACGTGGAGTTTGGAAAAACAACAACAAAATCCCCTTAGCATGAAATTTGAAATGGCTTTCAGGCATTTTCAAAACACATACCCTTGTATTTTAGTTATCAGTATTCTTGTCTGACCTAAATTAGATGGCATTTAAAAGCAGGAACCGCGTCTCACATATTTTTGTATGCCAAATAGTGTCCAACACTGTGCAAAAAGAATCAGATTTTAAGTCAGGCTTCTGATCTTCTCAAAACGACTCTTTAGTGGCTTCATACAGTAGAATAAGTCCACACTTAACACAGCCTACCAGCTCCTGTGCACTCTGCTGCTGTCTGTCTCTTGTCTCTGGCCTCATGCTATACCAGCATTTTTTCAGCTCTTCAAACATGGCAAGCCCTTTCCTACCTCAGGACCTTTGCAAATGCTGTTCTGTCTGCATGGAATGCCTTTCCCTCCCTGCTTATACCCCTTGGTTAATTCCTACTCATCTGTCACGTATCAGCTTAAATGACACATCTTTAAAATGGCTTTTCTGCATACTCCATGCCCAAATCAAATTTATGTCTCCAGTTATTTTTTTTCTTCATAGTACGTTTACATACATAGGTGTGTTTTGTTTTATGTCTCTCCCCATTAGACTACTAGGCCATAAGTTTCATGGGCATACAGGGATATTCTCTGTTGTACTCACCTAGGTATACTCGGTCCCTGTCCTAGTTCATAAGATATATTAGGTGCTCAATAGATATTTCCCGAATGAATATGTAAATGCTGTGCATCTAATAATTCCTCACTAAGTTGTTTCATGATGAGACAGTCTGATGATATAGCAAGGTAAATGTTGAATTTGATTTAAAGACCTTGAAATACAGGATTTGAAATAAGTGTTAGTATCATTTAATATCAGTTGCACTAACGTTCTCTTAGGGCCACCTTCAGTCCGGGGTGCTTTCATCTCCGTCCAGGCTGCATGCGTATCCCATCTCTAGGCGCCCGAGAGTATCCAGGCTCATTTCACTTCCCCTTCCCTCCTCTCTTTTTTTTCCTTCTTTGCCAACATAGTGGCTTTTAGCCTTTTTATATTTGAAACTGACAGTAATTCCAGTGCATTTGGTTATAAGGAGGCCCAGGAAGTCTAAATAGGTGAAGCAGACAGTGTATAGCTGTTGTCACAGTCTTATTCTTTGATACATTTCCTTTTTCACTTTTTTCTGCCTTAAGATAGATTATGTTGCAGTGTATGTTACATGCTTCTTTTTGCAAACAAACAAACAAAAGGCCTTGCTATCTATCAACACTCATTAAAAATACAGTTGTAGGGGCTGGTCTGGTGGCATAGTGGTTGGGTTTGTGCATTCCGCTTTGGTGGTCCAGGGTTCGCAGGTTCAGATCCTGGGCATGGACCTACACACCACTCATCAAGCCATGCTGTGGCAGTGTCCCACATACAAAATAGAGGAAAATTGGCACAGATGTTAGCTCAGCAACAATGTTCCTCAAGCAAAAATAGGACGATTAGCAACAGATGTTAGCTCAGCGTCAATCTCCCTCATAAAAAAAAATACAACTGTTGTATATTTTTTAATATGCTTTTTTTTGGTGAGGAAGATTGACCCTGAGCTAACATCTGTTGCCAGTCTGCCTTTTTTTTTTCCTCCCCAAAGCCCTAGTAAATAGTTGTACATCCTAGTTGTAAGTGCTTCAATGTGGGATGCCGCCACTGTGTGGCTTGATAAGCGGTGTGCAGGTCTTGCGCCCAGGATCTGACCCGGCAAACCCTGGGCCACCAAAGCAGAGTGCGCGAACTTAACCACTATGCCTCCGGGCCAGCCCCACTTGTATTTATTTACTGACCATCTACACACCTGTTTCTAAGCACCCACATGTGTTCTTGTTCATTTTTCCCATGGTTCAGATGTCTGTGGTCCTAGTTTAAATTTTTTTTAATGATTTAACTTATAAAGGCTTGAATATCTTTAAGCCTTTGGCATTTTGTTGTTTTAATAGGTACAGTCTTATCCAATGCCCTTTGTCAACGTCCTGTCTTCTCTGATTTTCACTCCCCATCCAATGAAAACATTGTCACATTTTGAGCAGCTTTTATCTGTAATCGTACAATAGATTCTAACACTTACTATCTCTAATTATATCTCTAATATATCTAAGTAGTTGTATGTAGGTTGGTGAAAGGATAAAGGATTCAAAGAAAAGGAAAATTCCATTTACCCTCCTATAGGTCACTTGAACTTTCACAGAGGCAGAAGTGAAATGCTTGTTCTTCCGTAAGGTGTGGTGCAGAATCCTCATGTCCTGTCTTCTCACATCAGAGCCATTAATTGGAATTATAATAAATCTAATTTTGGGTTAACATTAAAAAACTATTGTCCTTATTCATGCCAGTTCTGCTCAGTTACAATGAGCTCTGTGACTGGATTTGTTTCCCCTGTCTTAGGAACAGCACAGGACTCATTAGTTTCTAAGGCTGTTTTGCTAAAAAATTTTGATGTTCTCAGTTTTATTTCTATATAAAATAACTTTTAATAAATCTTGTCTTTCATTTCTTGAATAATGTGCTATGAGGTATTGAAATAGTTTGAGTTATACAGATGGGAAAACTGTGTTTTATAAATTATGGCTTTTTCCCCCTAAGTATTCTCTTTCTGCCCTATCAATATCTTAGTAAACCATTTGAAGGTTTGTCAGTGACGTTTCCTTTTCTGTTTTCACTGACCAGATCTGCCTGCCTGCCGCCTGCCTGACATTTTGCTAACATAAATGCTGCCTTCTGTTTCTTCTCTTTCTCTTGAAATGTAGTCGCTGTCAGGGTTGAGTCAAGTGGGCTGTGCTGCTGTCCTGCCTCATCCTTCTGCCTTCACGCCTCTTAAGGTATCCCTTGTTGTAACTCACCAGGAGCTTTGGGGAGGGCGTGGGCAGGGGAGTGGTTACATTTTCCAGTGGGTTGGTCTGACAGCAATCTGAAATGTAGGATTACACGAAGTATACCTAAGCTTGTAAAACTATTTGAGTTTAACGTTAATTTCACTTGAAATTTTTTGAAAGTTCTATTACGCTAGAAACATAGAGTTAATTTTTAAAATTGAGATTCTATTTGAAATGTCGTCCTAATTTTCTCATCTAAGATTATTTTTTGTCATGATTAATTATTTTACTTGGGCTAATATTTAATATCAAATTAACTCCATTGTCTAATGTGCATGCAAAATTATTTGAGTCCTAGTCGCCAAAATTGTCACTGCCACAACCCTCTTACAGTAGAGGTCAGCAAGCTATGGCCCCCAGGACACCTGTTTTTGTAAATAGTTTTATTGGTACACAGCCACTCCCATTTGCTTATGTATCGTCCGTAGCTGCTTTTACGCTTAACAGCAGAGTTGGAATACTAGTTGTGATGGAGATCATATGGCCTGCGAGCCTAAATAAAGAACCTGTGCTAGTTTATTTTTTGAAGGGGTGGTAATTCCATATTTGTTATCATATGATACATAAGAAATGATTAATAATCCTGACTGTCAAGAAGGTGTTCACCTTGTCTGATTTATATGTGTCCTCCTGTGGTTTACATTTATTTCTTCTGTTCTTTCTGGAGTGGCGATTTTCTAGTTAGTTAGCAGTCTTTATGTAAGAATCTTTATATTTGAAAACTATTATGATGCCACCCTTGTCTTCTCTCTAAATACACTCTGGTTCTTTTACCTGCCTTTCCCAGCTTGTGCATCCTTCTGCACTTTCACAAGTTCTTTGCCTTTCCGTTTGGCTCCACAGTCCCCAGCTAGAAACACAGCCCTCGTTAGGGCCACCTGGTGCTGAGCACGAACAAGGTTTCTCGTCTGTCTTATTCGGAGCATTAGGCTGGCTTTTTCTGTTTTGATATTCATTTTGCTCAGTATCCACTATAATTGTCAGATGTTTTAGTTACACTCCTAAATGATAATTAATTTCCATACCTTGTATCCTTTCTTTTCCTAAATACTTAATTTTGCTTTTGGAACATTTTTACTTCTGTAATTTACTAGAATACTTTCATATTCTTGCATCATGTCCTTCTAAATGCTGACCCCAACTTTATAATATCTGTAAACCTCATTAACCTTCTCTCTGGGCTTTATTGAAGATGGTTCACATACCTAGGTGGCTCCTGAAAAAACGTAATTCTCTTCTATATTAACCCTTTGCCAGCCTTTCTCAGCAAGTTTCCTTACTTGAACAACAACACAGAAAATGATTTGAGGGACTGTTTTCAAAATTCTCTCAAGGAAGGTATGTAACTGCTCCCATTCTAAGAGCAGTTAATTCATTACACTCCATAGATGCCTGAGGGCAGTGGGGCTTATTCTCTCCCAGAATCGTAGTTGAGAAAGGCCAAATCTGAATATGCCGAAAGTGCAGTGAGCTGCCTTTCTGTCTGGCAGACCTGCTGCAGTGTCAAGTGGCTAGTTTAAAATAATTTGTTCTGTATTTTTTGGTATCCTAGTTACTTTACAGCAGGTATACACTGTATTTATGCATGATTTTATTTCTTTTCCTGCTTGACCAGGCATAAAGTTGAGTTCATGTCAGTTTCTGGATTTTGCTCTCCAGTTCTCCAAGAGTTCTCAGATATAGTCAGTGTCCTCAGAACGATTTGAACTTATTTTAGCATCCTGGCATGCAAGTCACTAGATTTATAGTTTCAATAAAAGCACATTTTAAAGGTCATCATTTTACAAGTCCCCTCGATTCTGGCTTTGTTTTTCGTTACACCCAACTGTTTATTATCTTGTGTTCCTGAAGGGTTGCTGCCATTCAGTGTAAGTCATTTCGTGTCTTCCTTCTGATCTAATACAGTTGCCTATTAACTTTGTTTTATTCCTTAATGTGCTTAAATTTCTAGTCTAACTCCAGTGAAGTTTTTTTTTTTAAAGATTGGCACCTGGGCTAACAACTGTTGCCAATCTTCCTTTTTTTTTTCCCCCCAAAGATTGGCACCTGGGCTAACAACTGTTGCCAATCTTTTTTTTTTTTTCCCGCTTTATCTCCCCAAACCCCGCCCCCGTACACAGTACACAGTTGTATATCTTAGTTGCACGTCCTTCTAGTTGTGGGATGTAGGATGCCGCCTCACTGTGGCCTGACGAGTGGTGCCATGTCCGCGCCCAGGATCTGAACCCTGGGCCGCCGCAGTGGAGTACGCGAACTTAACCACTCGGCCACAGAGCCGGCCCCCAATGAAGTGTTTTAAGTTTTAAAAAAACATCTTTCCCTTATATCTGCTGCTTAAATTTCTAGTCTAACTCCAATGAAGTTTTTTAAGTTTTAAAAAAATATCTTTCCCCTTTATCTGGAATAATTTCTACTTTTTATGTTTTTCTGTTTGTACCGTTGGTCCTTGAACAGGTCTTTGTCTAGCTAATTAGCATTCTCCTTCCTGATATTCTCATATTCCTTGAAAATAGGGATAGTCTTTTGTTTCCTTATAATGAAGCCCAGCTTCTGCCTCATTTAGCAGTTTATTCCTTTTGCTAGTTCCTGTTGCTCTTATTTTAAATTAAATTTGTTAAATTTTCATTTCTTAACATCCTAAACTTAGTTTATTGGCATCTATAAACTTGATGAACATGTTGTCTTCTTCACTAATGGAGATGTAATACATTGCTTCACTCAAGAGTGCAGCTTATTTGTAAGTCTTAATTCTCTGCCTCAGAGTATCAAACCAAGGAATCGTTACCACAAAATTGTCTTCCAAATCAGTCCAAGAATTTTCTCAACAGCATGGCTTCTGCTTATTTATTTATTTTAGCAGTTAAAATTCCCTGTCATCATTAATTTTATCTGACTCAACTCCAACTAGAAATAAAAGATTTCTGAAACTATTGAAACCAAAAGAGAGAAAAAAGTGTGGAAGCAGATGTATGTCTGTGTGTATGTGTGTGTATGTGTGTGTGTTTCAAAGTCATTCTCTTAGTTCAGAAATGTGTCTTAGTTATCATCTCCTACGGTTGTAATATATTTAAACTATTGCGTGTAACTAGGTGTCAGGCCCTGGAAATTCGCTGTTGCTCCAGCTTTTCTTGCTTCTGCTCCCCTGCCAAGTCTTCGTCATCTTTAATGCAACCAGCCAACACTTCTTTTTAAATTAGCTTAACCACATTTTCCTTTTTTAGGTAAATTTTATACCAGTTGAGCTAGCTCTTCCTCCGTTTTACAGTTCCTTGGGTCAATGGATTAAAAACATTTCGGACTTAAATACTAGTCTGCAAATACAGCTATCAGTTATCTTTAAATACCTTATTTCCCTTTATCACTTCTTAACACAGCAAATTTTATTCTCCAGAGGAGGGAAAATACTTTAGAAACTATACCAGAAAAATACTGTCATAAAATAAAATTTTATTCTTGTCTATGTATTTCTCAATAAATTTTCTGCCTTAGAGTGATCATTTTAAGTAGTCATAGGAAAGGCCTATTATATAGTAGGACTATCTTTAGAGACTGTATTACATAAACCTTGTATTCTGCAGAACTAAATAAAAAGTTTGGTCTTAAAAAATATATAAAATTATTTTATTACACCAAATTCTCATTTTAAAACTTAATTTTGAAGGAGAGTTGCATGCTTGTTTTCTTTTATAATCCCAAAGTTACCATAAATGTGGAAAATACCTCTTCTCAAATAATAATTACTGATATAGCTTTACTTCTTCACAGAATGATGACAGATCTAATGCTGTATCAGGCTCATCTACAACAGAAACAGGTAATAGATGCAAAGATACACACATCAAGATTATAATTCCTTACCAGGATTTTCCTAATAAATCTCTTTTTAGATAGCTGTGGCTCCGTTTTCTGAGGTGAGAAATCAGATGCAAAATTGGGAACTTTCTGTATATTTTCCATCTTTTAATTCAGCTGGTTGTTCAGCTACTCAGTCACTTCATATAAACAAATGAGCATGAGCTAGCAGGGCTATAGGTTTGCCAGAGACTGTATTCTATTTATTAACATTGTCTTTTTTTTTTTTTTTTTTTGAGGAAGATTGGCCCTGAGCTAACGTCTGTGCCCAAATTCCTCTGTCTTATATGTGGGATGCCTGCCACAGCATGACTTGATAAGCAGTGCATAGGTCTGCACCCAGGATCCAAACCTGTGAACCCTGGGCTGCCGACGTGGAGCACGCACACTTAACCACTGCGCCAGTGGGCTGGCCCCTCATTCTGTCTTTATTGATATAACAAAAATAACATGACAATTAAAAATACATACAAGCAGCTGTCCTGCTTTCAGGGTTACTTTTCTGTACCGGATTTTGTGTTAATAAACAAAATTATCATTTTATATCATTGCCATGTTTAATTTGATTTTTTTCTTTGTTTGCCACTTACTGAAATTTTTTTGTATTCAGTTTTTTTCCACCTCCTTTAATCTTATTTTGCTTTCTCGTGCTGATTTAGTCCATCATCCCCCTGCATATTCTCTCCCTGCTGCTATCCAGAGACACCAGCCCCAGCGCCCGGAAAGCTTCCTCTTCCGAGCAGGCGGCAGGGCAGAACCGAATAAAGGTCGGTGGTAGGGACTAAAACGGGAGGGGGCGGGGGGAGAACGACGACTTTTAATAATGACGTTAACTGTTACATGCTCTTAAACTTCTGCCCTGAGATGTCATCTTAGCAGACGCTTTAAACTCTGCATTCTCTGTGATCTCACTGACGTTAAAGCAGGAGAATCTTGTTTGAACGTATTTGAATTAGAAAGTTTCTTAGTACCACCTAAAAGCAGGTTCTAGTGTTTGAACAAAGAAAATACTTTTTCTGGGCTTTAGAGAATGTTCCTCTTCTCTATAATGAGCTCTTTTTCAGATTTTTCTGTTGCTAAAAGCTGTTTTCTGTGTTCTAACAAAAAAATGAATCAGTCATTTTTTAAAAATCTACTTAGTCTCAGGTTTTTTACTTAATATGACAAATTTCTACCTGGTCCCCAAAGAAGTTAACTGGAGGTAAAAACAAACACTTCAAGACCAAAATAATGACTTTTAGTATAACTGATAGATGCGTTCGTAGTGAGATTTAAAATCAAATCAGAGCCACACTGCTGGCGGGATTGTAGATTTGAATGGAGACTGTTTGTATTAGCTACTAGTGTTGACCATTTGTATGCCCCATGAGTAGCAGTGCTGCTTTCTGAAATGCGTACACATGTATACCAAGAGATAGTGTACAAAAATCTCCATAGCAACATTATTCATAATAGCCCCAAACTGAATGTCCATCAATGAAAGAACGGATAAATAATTGTGGTATATTTGTACAATGGGATACCATATACGCAATGAAAATGAACAAATTAATATACACAACAACATGGATAAATCTTAGAAACGTAATGTTGATCAAAAGAAGCTAGACGCAAAAACATACATACATTTATGGTTTCATTTGTAGAAAGTTCTGAAATAGACAGAACTGGTCTGTGGTATTAGAAGTCAAGAAGTACATAGTTAGAACCTGTGGTGTTAGAAGCAATGTTTGGGTACTGATGGCAGAGAGCGTGAGAGGAGCTTCTGGATGTTAGTAATGTTCATTTCTTGAACTGGTTGTGTCCACTTTGTGATGATAATTTTTGAGCTGTTTGCGTAATTTTCTGTATGTTTGTTATTTTTCAATAAAAACATTTTTAAATGGATGTACTTAAACAAACAAAAGTAGTTGAGCCAAATGGGTAATGGACATTTGGTAGTTTTTTATTCTCTTCTCCTTCTTATTGTGCATATTTGAAAACTTCCGCAATAACTTTTTTTAAGCGAGTCAGTTGAGAAGTGGAGTGTGCTAGACTGCAAGGAAACTGGGGCAGGAAGCTCTGCGTATTTTACCAGCGCTGGCAATCGCCTTTCTGTCTTACGTATTAATATTTTTTTAGGTCATGCTTCACCCCTTCTTTCATCTCCTGCACCTACCACTGACTCTGCAGATCCCATGATAAGACAGAATTTGAGACAGAGAGAAGAAGAGCTGGAATTAATAGATCAACTGCGAAAAGTGTGTACATTACCTTTGAATTACACTTTTTCAGAGCTACTGCTATAGACCATAGTCCTGCAATCACTTGTTCATTTGACTTATAATTTTTAATAGAATCAACAAGTACCCATTGTGTGCTGTATTGTCCATTGTATGATGAATGTAAAAGAAATTTTGCTATTAAAGAAATCCTTTTCAACTGTTTACTAAGAAAATAAGATGGGTTATTCTGTAAAGCTCAATCCTGGCCCTATCTACTCATTTAAAATTTTTTTCTGCCATGTATTGTAAAGAATTTGTGTAAGAGTAATAATAATTTATATGTATGTACACATATACATACACATATCACACTTATATGTAGTATTTTATTTTGGAATTGAAAGAGAATCAGTTTTGGGGTTTTTAATCAGAAAATTGTAAATGAATTTCTTTTGTGGTACTTTTTACCACTGTGGCCTGGCTGCCATACATATGTGTTGGATCTCCTTAAGTTATTGACCTAGGACAGAAAGATAAAATAAGGATTTTGGTACTTATTTGCTTTTTATCCTTGATTTCTAATTAAATATATTCCATTCTAACTCCATCATGGTCTTTGTGTCAGCCACTCTTTAATTAATCTATTGCACATTTTCCTGTTCTTTCAGCATATTGAGTACCGGTTGAAAGTATCTCTGCCTTGTGATCTGGGAGCAGCCCTAACCGACGGCGTCGTTCTTTGCCATTTGGCCAATCATGTGCGGCCTCGATCTGTCCCGAGCATTCACGTTCCCTCACCAGCTGTAGTAAGTTCCTTATGCTAAAAAAATCTTAGCTATTCATCAGACATTTATTAAGTACAGTGGCAGGCATTGTGCAGAATGCTGGGGATACAAATATGAATAGTCCAGTCCCTGCCTTCCAGGGTCTCACTTCTACTAGAGAAAAAAAATAGGCATATAAGTAATAACTTACAGCAGTGTGATAAATGTTATAAGAGAGGCGTGTAAGAGGGGCCGGCCCCGTGGCCAAGTGGTTAAGTCCGCGCGCTCTGCTGCAGGCAGCTCAGTGTTTCGTCAGTTCGAATCCTGGGCGTGGACATGGCACTGCTCATCAAGCCACGCTGAGGGAGCATCCCACATGCCACAACTAGAAGGACCCACAACTAAGAATATACAGCTATGTACCGGGGGGCTTTGGGGAGAAAAAGGAAAAAAATAAAATCTTTAAAAAAAAAAATTAAAAAAAAAAAAAAGAGAGAGGCGTGTAAGAGGTGTGCTGTGGGAATACAACAAAGGGACCACTTAACTGCCTAGAGGGTGCAAGAAGGCCTGCCCAGAGGAGACAGATTTGAACTAATTCTTAAAGTGTGAGTAGGAATTTGCCAGCACTACAGAGGGGGAGGAGTATTCCTGGGTTCAAAGGATAAGGAAGCTCTTGGGAAGATCATGACATATTCAAGGAATTCTTAGGTTGTTCAGAATAGATCCTGCACAAGTGCAGGTGCAGATGGCAGGGGACGTAGCTAGAGAGGCAAGCCAGGGGCCAGTGAGACAAAGGCCTCATGTAGCATGTCAGGGAGTTAGAAGTTTATCACAGTGTAGACACGGAGGAAACACTGAGAGAATCTCAGGGGAAGCATATGATTATAATTGCAGTTTAGAATGGTGAATCGATTTCAAGGGTGGAGTTGACATGATCTGGTGACCAGCCTCAGGTGGCAAATGAGGGAGAAGATGCATTCAGGATGACTGGCAGATTTTCTTTAGACTGCTTGTTGGATCTGGACGATCAGGATAGCAACCCACAAAAAAAAGAGCAAGATTTGGATTGACACACTCTTTTGTTTTTTCCTTCAAATGTTTATTATGAAAATTTTCAAACTTTCAGAAAAATTGAAAGAAGCAGCTTCCACCTAGATCGGACATTTATCTCATTTTGCATTTTGCTCTGCCTGTAATTTGTGTGTGTGTGTGTGTGTATTTTAATTGCACCATTTAGAAGTTGTAAATATCGGGAGCCGGCCCGGTAGCACAGCGGTAAGTGCGCTCATTCTGCTTCGGTAGCCTAGGATTTGCCAGTTCAGATCCCAGGTGCAGACATGGCACCACTTGTCAAGCCATGCTGTGGCAGGCGTCCCACGTATAAGGTAGAGGAAGATGGGCACGAATGTTAGCTCAGGGCCAATCTTCCTCAGCAAAAAGAGGAGGATTGGCAGCAGTTAGCTCAGGGCTGATATTCCTCAAAAAAATAAATAAATAAATAAAAAATGAAAGTTGTAAATGTCATAACATTTTACCCCCTAAATACTTCAGAGAATTGTCCTAGGCCACCTTGCTCTTCTCCATAGGCCGTAGCCAATGACTGACTGATATGGGAACTGAGCTCTCCTGCCTCAAGGTGGGAGTGTGACGTGATTCATACTCCACTGCTCCCTGTGGAATCAGGCTGAAACTGAGAAGGGGACAGCTATAAACCATTAGCAGCCTGTGGGAGCCAGGGTAGGAGGTGAGGATGGATGCAGAGCCTGGGTAAAGGGACGCTAGGTGAGGCACCAATACTTGAATCTATAAATTATATTCACATTTCCCCAGTTGTTCCAAGAATATCTTTCATAGCCACTCCCTCCTCTCCCCTCCCCAGTACACACACACACAGGATCTCATCAAGGTTCCCACAGTAGATTTGATTGTTGAGACACCCTCTTTTGATGATTCTGAATGGATACTGTGCATTTGTAACATGCTTAATGGTGTCTCACCTTTTCAAAAGGTTTAACTTCATCTCGTTTTCTGGTCATTTGCTGTTATTTAGCAGGCACTTCCTGATAGAAATTCCTTACTCGGTTGCAGTCGTATCTAGGCCTATCGATGTCACTTCCGGACATTCATCTTGCTACTTCTCCAGATGGAAATTGTTTATCCCTCCCAAGGGCCTTGTATTCTTCCATTTATGAAAGCTACTTTGTTGCCGAAGTCCCAAGAGGCTGAGATGGCCCTTTCCCTCTAGCACATCCAGAAATAGAATCATGCATCTGCTTCTAAGAAAAATAGCCACTTTTTATTTAGGGACATTAGAAAACAGGCATTCAGTTCTGTGTGGAAAAGGCAGAGAGGAGCAGTAGCTCTACCAATGTCAACTCTGCTCCCAAAGACTTGAAAGTCTTGGTTTTGGTCCAGAGATGTGACTAAGAGAAC
This sequence comes from Equus quagga, assembly GCF_021613505.1. Classification (NCBI taxonomy): domain Eukaryota; kingdom Metazoa; phylum Chordata; class Mammalia; order Perissodactyla; family Equidae; genus Equus; species Equus quagga. Next base: position 26,140,037 of record NC_060270.1, on the reverse strand, counting down.
AGGAATTGACGTGCTTTTTGGTACCGCCAGCAGGGGAAGGGTTTATTCATACTTTGCGTTCTTCCCAGTTTCTGTCAAACGAGTTAACCAAAAAAAAATTTTTTAATAATAAAACAAAAGGACAAATCTCATTCTTCATTTCCAGGGAAAATACTTAGGAAGTAGCAAGGAGCTAATGTAGAAAGTGGAATTTGAGAGTAAAGGTGACTAAGGTTCTTTACCTCCATCACCAGAACACAGTGCCTTCCACTTAAGAGTGTAAAATACGTATAGGAAAAGAAAACTGTTTTATAAATATTTAACTCTTAGAGAAATAAAACACATAGACCTTCTCATCAGTCAAAGAAATATGAGAATAACATGAGATTAGAGCATTTAAAACTTTCTAGCAAAACCAGCAACAAAACTTACTCATGTTTGAGTACCTGTCCATTGCCAGGCATTCTGCCAGGGACAAAAGGTACAGAGATGAATTACAAGTGATCTGTTATTTCAAGAACATTAATTCCTCTTTAAAAAAAAGTAATAAAGTACGAGGCCAGCCCGGTGGCTCAGTGGTTCAGTTTGCGTGCTCCGCTTTGGTGGCCCGGGGTTTGCAGGTTCAGATCCCAAGTGCGGACCTACACACCACTTATCAAGCCATGCTGTGGTGTCCCACGTATAAAGTAGAGGAAGACTGGCACAGATGTTAGCTCAGGGACAATCTTCCTCACCAAAATTAATTAATTAATTAATTAATTAATTAAAATTAAAAAGGTCTTTCATGAAATAGTACCCTTGACATTTAAAAGCAAGTAGGACTATTAAACACAATTTTTTAAGAAGGGATCGTTTTGGTTAATAAACTGTAAAGTTAAGAAGAAACTTGTAAATATGTAATTTTATAACATTAGGGGGTGAAAAAATGGACTTTGAATCAGCCAGATGAAAATTGTCTAGTATTTTAATTAAAAGCAAAACAAAGAAAAACCTTACTTTCAAATTGTGATGATTATCATTAATAAGTCAATATTGCCTTAATGAGGGTTTCTATTATAGTACTAGATTTCAGTGTAAATATTTACATCTATTTTCCTTCATGTGAATTGCCCTCCTTCATATTAGACTATTTCTTCCCATATTTTGTTCTTCTGACCATACAGAGAGCTTTGTAACCTATTTTCTTAGAGTTTTTTTTGTGATGAGGATGTAAAATTAAAGCTAAATGCAAGTAAAAAACATAGCAGCTTCTTTGGGGCTATGTTAATGCGTGGTGATTTATTGTAATTCTTTGAGAACTGGCTAATCACTCTGAGTGTAACTTAATAAACACTTTGATGTATTGTATGAACCATGGTTTCTTTCCCCCAATTCAAAAAATGACCTCATTATAAAAGGGAGGTCTTCTGTCCAGGCATTTTAAAAGAAACACTAAGGCATGCGTGTTTCCAACCATTAGGTTATAATTCATCTTTTTTTGTTACTGTGAGAGAATTGATGATAAATTGCTGTTTGGCTGGTCAGTAGGCATAGGTGTTAAGTAGTACAGGTCACGTTGTTAGAAGTGCACTATTGAATCACATCAAAAATCATTACAGATACTGTGATGTGACCACTCACTGGATGAACCATATCACCAAGGAAGATGACTTGAAAAAAATTCTAAATCATTTCAAATTCCAGAATAATGAAATTGCTTATTTCTCCTTCCTTTCAGTATAGATTATGCTCTTGTCGAAATTACTTTCTTTCTGCAAACCTGCATGAGATTTCAATCAGATCAGGCTGTACATTATAGAAATAGAACAGACTCTACATGGCTATCCAACACCATGTGTTATATCATCTGAAGCTCTGGAAAAGCTTCTGGGGATAGCAGGTTCCTATGGGATTTGACTTAAGGCAAAGTCCTGAGTCTTTCTGCACTCCACAGTGACAGGGAGTCTACACCCTGGCCCTGTGACTAGCCGTTCCACTGGACATGTACAGAACAGGGATTTATAGCCAGGATTCATGCATTCCTAGGGCTTCCAGGGCTCCATGAACTCCCTACAATTGTGTGCATGTGTGTTCTTCTCAAGAGTAGATTCACAGCTTTCATCAGACTCTAAGAAGGAGTTGTCTCAGTTGTGAAACACTGACCTACATCCCTGGAATTTAGATACGTGCTAAAGGAAGGAATGGCCGGCGAGAGACATGATGGTTCCCCTCTCCCCTTCCCCTTCATCAATCAGAAATCTCTCAGCAGAGGAAATCTCAAAGGGAATTTTCTTTTCTTCTCCACCCCACCCCCCGTAGACACCTTCTAAGTCTTAGGGTGCTAGTAGTCTTCACAGAGATAATGCCGACTGAGACCCTATGATCATTATTCTGAGCTTTCTTTTCTTTTTGTCTGAGATGGTGGTGATGCCTGGACGGGTTTTTAACTTAGCAACATGAGCTCTATCTTTCGTTCGTTTCTTTTGCACAGAAACACAGTTGTTTTTCTGACTCTGCAGTCAGACCGCCTTCACTCTGCCCTCCCATAGATGTTGGCATCTGAATGACAGAGTTTCAGAAGTTTAGGGATCCTTCTTTTGCACAGGTCTAAATGTCCACATCCCTTTCTTTTGCTAGAGTCTTATCCATAATATCCCATTATTTCTACTTCCATTTCTACAATCAGAAAGAGAAACCGGTCTGTGGAGAAAGAATTTCTAGCCAATGAAAAATTTCTTCTAAGTGAAAAGCAGTTGTCCTGTGTTTTATTTGCCCACTTCTCTTAAAGTTAAGCCCTTATCCCAGTAGCTTTCACCACAGTGACTTTTCTCTTGTGCCTCAGCTCACCTTACCTCTCTCTGAACTAGCCAGGAGTTGAGAAGACCACAGCATCACTTGTCCAGTGAACACCCTGCTCTTTCGCAGGTAAACAGTGGAAGAGAGAGTCCCGCTCAGGTGTGAATTAGCCAGTGTGAACCCCAGGATGGTTTTTCTCCTTCTGTTAAGTAGATCACAATTCTCCTATTTATGTTTCACTTTTTTTTTTTTTTTTAACTTTTTTTACCTCAGGTATAGAACTTCACATAGGCAAGAAATGGTGCTCTCCATAGAAAAGTAATTGCTGGCTTCTTTCTGGACCTTTTTGAAAGTTTTCCAGTTTGAAATTTTAAAATAATCTTTACTCACCTTCCATCCCACTTGTTGCCTTTTTATCTTTCATGATAAAGCCAGTCCTGTTCACTGCTACCCTTCTCAGGCCAAGATTATAGTACCTTCAACCACTGTTCTGTATTTATCGTGTTTACCCTCTTCTTGTGACAGAGTATTATGTTCCATCTTTGAAGTGAAACCTTTTTTTTTTTTGTAGAGATGGTACAGGCGTCCATCTGCTGACTTTTGTAAAAACTCTAGGTCAGATTCCCTGCAAATGTTTAGCTTCCATGCCTGATGCTTAAACGTTGGGAACCAGCTGATGAATTTGAACAGTTGAGTTTGTTAATCATTCTGGGAAATGGGATTCCTATTTCTTTCTTACATTATAACCCATGATAAGCCACTGGGCAAAAAACTTTTATCACAACTTCAGGTCATGTGATGCAACTTGATGTTTCTAGTCATTAGAGATCTTTTCAGAAAAACAAGCTCACTAGTTAGTAATCAGGGAAATTTCCTATGGGAAATTTTCATCCTTTGGAAAAAAGATTTTTTTAATCCAATCTTTTAAAATTCAAATGTTTAAAAAAATTAAATATTACCATTGAATAGAGACATGATGCATCTGTAGCATAATTATGAACAATGGCTATTGACTTTTTTTAAATTGTCTTCTTTAAAAAGGACTAAAAGGAAATGAGCCAAAGTGTTAGTTGTGATTATATTTGAATGACAGAGCTATGGGTAATTAATTTTCTTTATTCCTCCAAATTTTCTTTAGTGTCTGTTGTTTTAAAATGGAAAAAGATTAAATAACTACCCCTCTGAAATTTCTCTACTTAGCACTTGCCTTACAAAAATTAAAGCCAAATGTCTGAAGTAGAGGGTGGCAGACTGCAGTCCCCAGGCCAGCACCTATTTTGTAAGTGGTTTTATTGGAACACAGGCACCCTTATTTGTTTATGTATTTTCTGTGGTTGCGTTTAAGCTCTCAGCAGAATTGAGCACCGTATGGCCCTCAAGCCTAACATTTTTATTATCTGATTCTTTAAGAAAAAGTTTGTTGACCCTCAGGTCTAGAGCATTGAGTCTATGAAGCAATTGGCAAGAGTATTTTTAAAGTTCGCAAATTTTTTAAAACTTTGCTAGTAACACCATATTTTCCTTCCTTTGCAGCCTAAATTAACAATGGCAAAATGCAGGCGAAATGTGGAGAATTTCCTAGAAGCTTGCAGAAAAATTGGTGTACCTCAGGTAATAAAATTTTTTTATGTTGCGTAAATAGATTTGGGTATTATTTTCCTAAAATCTTTCAGAAATGCAAGAATCTAAGATCTTCCAGGACTGGCTCTGCACTAAGTTGATAATTACTAACATGATTTTGTGTTACTCGAGTCAATCAGTATACTTTTGAGCAGTTTTCCGTAATTATTTCCAAGGACCAACCAAAGAAATCATACACATAAATTTAAATATGTTGCAATAAGTAATTCATGCTAAGTAATCAAAAATAGTTATTCTGATATTTTCGTAAACATCCCCACTTACTGTTTGACTGATACACAACTTCATATACAACAGTCTATGCTTCAAAATAAGTGCATCTCAGACTGAGGGTGCTTCATTTGGCTTCAGCTTTTTAACACTTGCTTTAATACTTTCTAAAAACGTTTATTTTGAAATAATTTTAGACTTAGAGAAACGTTGCAAAAATAGCAGAAGAGTTAACTGTGTACACTTCAACTGGATTCCTCTCCTGTTAACAGCTAACAAACAGCACGTCACCCAAACTAACAAACCCTGGAACAATGCTGTTCACTAAATTACACTCTTCACATTTCCGCAGTTCTTCCACTGAGCTCTGATGCTTGGAATTTAGCACACAAGAGGCCATTTCGAGGTACTTGTCCTCTTACTGAGATTTATTGCCTCCAAGCTCCTCAGTTATGGCTTTATTGCCCTTTAATAGTACAAATAGTTAAACTTTATTTATAGATGTGATTAAGGGACATGAACTTGATACACTTTTTATTCAATTACCCTTTTAAAAAACAATTATGTTAAACAAACTAATCGTGGTACTCTTAAAAGATACTACATTTAATGATATGATGTATACATAAATTTAAAGAAATAACTTGGTGCCATTTAATACTTTTTTCATTAACTACAACCATTACAGTTCTTGTCATCATACTTTTATCCAACCTTTAAGGAGAAAAACATGACACTTATCTCTCACCTTCTTAATTAGCTGTCAGAAACCCAGGATTGGCCCCTGGACTTAACAACTCCACTGTTTCTCTCAAAGTTAAGCCCTTGTCCCAACAGCTTTCATGACAATGACGCTCCCTTTACCCTGTTCCCCATTCCTCTCTTAACTGAGTTGAGAGGTCACAGCCTCACTTGTCTGATGAGCAACCTTCTCTTTCAGCTCTTTCCCGCGTTGCAAAGTAGAAGAGAAAGAGCCTGGCTCACAGAGCATCTACATTAGCCAGCGTGAATTCCCTTGATTGTTTTTCTCCTTTTAATAAGTAGATTGTGATTCTATTATTTATTTTTCACTTTTCTCTTTTGCTTTTTTTTCCTTTTCTCCCAAAGTCCCCTGGTACATAGTTGTATATTTTTAGATGTGGGTCCTTCTAGTTGTGGCATGTGTGACGCCACCTCAGCATGGCTTGATGAGTGGTGCCATGTCCACACCCAGGATTCGAACTGGCAAAACCCTGGGCCACCAAAGCGGAGCGTGCCAACCTAACCACTCGGCCATGGGCCGGCCCCCGTGCATTTTTTTTTAAGCTGAGTTATAAAAGAACTGAAATTTATATTCAGTGCTAGTTAGCAAGGACCTTTTTTGTTTCTTTGAACAAATTCAAAGTAAATTTTTCATTTTTATATCATTGTTTTTTGAAGGCTTATCATCTCTTTTAGAACACACCATTTTTAAACCTATTAAGAGAGCATTAATCAGATTTCTAAACAAATAGCCTGCATTTCTCCATATTAACAAGCAAGTTCTAATATTCATATGTACATGTTAGCATTCAGTGCTTCCCTCCTGCCTCCTGAGATGTTCCCACCTGGTCATCACATTAACCAGCATGCCCAGCCCCTGCCCAGTTCCACACCACAGTGTCTTAGGACAAGGGACAAGAGAGTGGGCTGTGGGTTGGTGCAGGGAACAGGAACCAGAGGAAAGAAACGAGCCATTAAAAGAGGCGCTGCGTGCCTGAGAGAAGGGTGCCGAGACGGCCCCACAGAGCAGGACAGGCTGGCACACGCAGCCTCCGTCGGGCTGTTAAAAGTACTCTTTACCAGCGTCTGCAATCATTGTACCTGTACTCTCAGCTTTGCAGAGCCATCGTCTGTCTCGGACTTAAAGTCCATACACTGAGATTCTTTCAGAATGTACCTGCCGTCAGTCAGCAAAATACAAAAACAGCATGCCTTAAAGCATGCACTTAATTCAACATTTGCCAAGCAGTAGTTAACAGTATTTATTGTGGGCCAGCCTGCCCTGTTCCTACCAGAGTGTAGAAAAAAATACAATTTTAAAAGCCTAGGTATTTTTCCAGGGTGGTTAGCCTGGGCTTCTTGACACGTGCTCCCTCCCACTCCCTCTCCCACCAGAAGGAGGAAATGGACACTCCACGTAGGCCACCTCTTCCTCCTCCACTTCTGCCTTCCACCCCAGTCTCTGTCACCACCACCACCACCACTGTTAGACGCTTCCTCTTAGGCTGCTCCTTCTGCAAAAAATTAGTCAGTTGCCGAAAACGAAGTGAAGGAAAATGAATAAATATGAACTCATAGGTTTAAACGCACATTTTCAGGTCCCTCTGCCGGAGGAGGAAAGAAGCAGCCTGATCCCCTTTTCTCCCTTGTCCTCCCTGCTTTCCCGAAACACCCCACTGGCTCTGCTTGACTTTAAACGAAAGCAGGAGTGATAATGATCACTTTTGAAAATGTATAACATAGAATCTGACATCTTTCAATATTAAGTTTTATGTCCAGAGACTATCTATAAAGGCAAACACTTTCCCTTCTCAGTATTCTCACTTTTTCAAGTGTTTACAAGTTAAATTATGAATGAAACACTAACGAATAAGGTGACACTAAAGAATAAGGTGAATAAGGTTAAAAACCTCTGATAAGGTTGGGCATATGGGTATTCTCTTTATTATTATGCTTTTATTAAATGTTACACTCAAAAAAACTATAATGATAAAAATTTCTATTTGAGTCCAATATCTTATGTGCCAGAATCATTATATGTTATGTACTAAAGAATATTTTGCTGTTTTGAAGTCCAAGAATGTTTTGTTTCTTTAATTTCTGGAACTGGAGTGTTGGATGTTTTCTCTAAGGCCCCTCACAGCTGTGGGTTCATTCTCTGCATGTTAGTGAACTGGACTTGATTCAGACGGGCTGGACCTGAGTTTTAGAGGCAAACCAGTCATTCCGTGCCCCCACTTCCAGCTGGTACATTGCCCCTGGTTATTAGGCTTTCCTCATTCTTTGACCCTTCTTGATTTACCTGGCTTTCTCTGAAAATGTCCGTCTCCTCAACCTGCCCCAGGTTTTGTCCCTGCCTTCTGACCTGTCTTCTTTTGCTAATAGGGAAGAAATGAGAGTTAAGGAAAAGGTTGCCTCCCACAGACCTCGCCATTCTCGGGCCTCACACAGTCCTAGGCCGGCACCCACTTCTGTTCATTGTGTCCCGAATGTTCGTGCTAGTCACCAACAAGCCAATTTCATTCTGCTATTTAGTAGGAAAATCAAGCATAGCACATAGAGGACTTTGTAGTTTTTTGTTTTTGAGCATTTTATTTTCATTCAGCAAAGTGAAAAATGTTACAGGATGTGTTTCTTTGAATATGACTGAGATGATCATACTGAATTCTGTACTCAAATCTGTGTTTATGACCCACTGACTCTGTTTTTCTGTTTTCCTTTGCTGCTCACACTTTGGACAGGACAGTCTTTGTTCCCCTTCTGACATCCTTCAGCTAAACCTCAGCGTTAAAAGAACTGTTGAAACACTACTTTCTCTTGGGGCACACTCAGAAGAATCCAGTTTTGTCTCTCTGTCTATCCAGCTTTTGGGTTTTGTGGCATTTTATTGTACTTTAATGTTAACTCTCTGTATGCTTTATTACTGGATCTTTCCCCTCTAGCTGAAAGATCGCATTCCGTGATTTTCCACCTCATCCCTGTGCTTGGTAAAGGAGGTTTGTTTCTCGTTCAGAAGTATTGACATATGTGCTTTTTTTTCCTGACCATCAAAGAACTAACTGATAAAGTAGATAAATCCTTTCCTCATATGTCCCATGAGGAGCCCGTCACATTAGTAAGCATTTATGATTGCTAAACAAAGAGTAAAGACCAGCATTTTTTCTCCTGGCCACTCGTCCACTCTCCTGGCCTGTGGCCTTGTTTCTCTTATCGTAAGAAACACTGAAGCATTTCTATTAATACAATCCTGAGCCTCTTCTTAGAATATGACGTAGAACTTTATTTCCAAGTGACATAATAAAATTCCCATCTGACCATTTTTCCATGCCTCAACACAACTCATGTGTTGAAATTGTGAGAAGTGTTAAAACTGGGAGTTGTGGAACCTTTTCAACAGTTGCTCATAAGGAAAACAGTTGTGCCCTTTCTGTTTTGAGGGCACCTGGTCACTTAGAGCTCTGCACTGAGCTGTGCCCTGAGATCCTGAGATGGAGGCGCAGGTGCATCTGAGCATTTGTTCTCTGGACACCTGGAAGGCACTGGCCATTGAATTTTGATAATTTCAGTTTGATCAGAACGTTCGGTCTGCAGATCTTGTAGGTTCACTGGAGTGCTCTTCTGAGCCCAGTGTGTACATAGGAAATAGAACCCAGCAAGCACGTGGTCTGGGGCTGGCCCTTCAGGAGGAGGCACCTGGCCAGACTTACTGGCTGTTATCTTTAACTGAGCTTCCCTTCTAGGATCCTCTTCAGAATTTAAAATTGGAATTTACATAATTTCCAGTGTATTTGAACCATCTCAATAGGTGAACTTGTATTTTATAGGTGTTCAGGAGATTATACTTGAACAGTAGCAGGGAAAGTATTAGTCAGCTGTCTCTGTACCCAAGGCAGTCAATATTGTCCCTTTCAGAATGCTTAGTGTATTAGCTTCTGGCCCGAATGCCTGAAACTACTTTATCGTTGCACTCAGATTCTAGATCTCATAAACAGTGTCTGAACAGTCAGGAATCTCCTGAACTCTGTTAACAAAATTGGACAGCTGAATGCAAGTACAAAGGGACATTGCAGGGAACATCGTAACATCCTGTGGTAGAGTCAGCCTGGGGGTCTGATGGCGTTGATTTTCTTCCATATTAAATGGGATACTTATTTAACACATTACAAAAACTGTTTACTGTTAATGCTGAAACGTTGAACACTTCCGTTTTCTACTGTAGTGATGCCTTCCAGAGTTTGGGGCCTTTTGGTTTGTCTTGTTTTTAAGACGTCTCTAGTCAGAGATCATTCCGTTTTGTGGAGTTTTGTCCCTTTAAAAAAAAAAAACACCTGATAAAAAACACATGATGTCGTGCGTGCTTGTGGGGAGTGATTGCGATTCTCCTCAGAACACACAGTGCTCCCTCTAGGCCAACTGGAAGGAACTGTGCGTCTGGAGAGCGTTAGCGTCTGAGGAATGTCTGAGGCTCTGAGGGAATGTCTCAACCACGGGCTGCACAGGGCGCGGGGCATCGGCCCTGGGGAACAGCTCCCTCCCCAAGAGCGGAAGCCCTGCAGGTTCATTTTAAGTAGTTCATCTGTACTTGCAGGCCACTCAAAGTATTTCTACAAAGTTGCTAGTTTTATAAGATCAAAAGATTGCAGTTACCTTGTTTATCAAGTATTAAAAAGTAAGAAGCACAAGTACTAATAACTGCTCAAAATAAATACTTGTTATATTTTTTACTGCAACCGGTTTTGTAAAACTTCCTAATGAGATAGTAAGTGCTAATGAAAAGCTAAGAAAAATCCAGTTGTCTTCTTTAGTAAATGTGTATGGTCTCTTTTTTTAGTGGAACCAGAATTCCGCTTTCTGTCCTTTGTGAGAGCAATCTCTTTTCTTTCTGAATATTTAGTCTTAAAAATCATTGATAGGTGTTATTCTTAATATGCCTTTTTCTCTTACAAGAAAGGACTAACCAAACAAATTAATGAGGCAAACAAGATAGAAGTATTTAATTCCCTTAAGCAAACAAGTAAACACTTTTCAAATACATAGTAATTAAGATGTTCCTAATTGGTAAACAATAATGTACACCTGAAATTACACAATGTTATAAACCATTCTAATGCCAATAAAATGGCTTTTAAAAAAATGTTCCTGACTAAACTCATATCATAGTTGTCTGGCATAATTTAATCCATTAAATACCAGGATAATACTACTTTACTTTTTCAAATACAATTTCTTTTTTTTAATTCTGTAATTCAGATTTCTAACTAATTCAGATTGGCCCTTCCATGAATTACCCAAAGTAGGAGAAAGTTTCTCAAATATATCTAAATCTCAAGGGTACACTTCCATTTCTTCCTGTGAGCCCTGCCTGGTATGAGAGCCCTGATTTTCAGTCAGGATCACAATGCAGATAGTGGAGGAAGGGCAGGAAGCCATCTTGCATTCCTACGGTATGTAAATTTCCAAAGCACTTTTCTCCTGCAATGTTGTATCTTTCAGGCTTGAGCCGTCTGATAACTTGGAACTGCTTTTCTGTTTCCACCTGCCTCATTTACTGATCTGCATTGCTCTTTTATTTACCAGGAATGAAGGATGTTGCCTTCACTCCATAGTATTCTGTTTATCCTCTGTTGTATGTATAAGTGTATGTAATGTGTCCATTTTTCAATTTACAAAATTATCTGTATGTATTTTAGTTATATTAATAAAGTGACAGTGAGTGTCAGAGACCATCTTTGTGTAACTCCTATTAACAAAGGCCAGTTTCCCAGGTACTGACTTTGCACATCTCAGTTTGTCATTATGAGGGAGAGAAGAGATGCTTGTTTTTCCTTTTCAGTTCTGTGATGTTCATCCTGTTTTCTTTTTTGTTTGTTTCTATGTTACGTTGTCCCATTTCAGGAGCAATTATGTTTGCCTCTCCACATTTTAGAAGAGAAAGGTTTGAGCCAGGTTGCAGTGACGGTCCAGGCTCTCCTGGAACTGGCCCCACCCAAGCAGCAGCAGCACCAGTTATCTGCTGTGTAAGGACTCCAGCACCTTGGGTGCTGGCCTGGCCAGAACGGAACAGGACACCGTGATTGCTGCTGCCAGCCGTCTGCTTAAACAAAGCTCTTAAGTGTTCTTAAAAGGGACTGTTTCCATGATTCCTAACAGGAATATTTTGCTTCATTTCTCCATTTTAGGGGAGGTTATATCCGTTTTCATTGAATTGTTTATGAAGACATGGTTGGTTTTCACAAATGAAACTTAATTCTGTCATTACTAAGAACTCAGCACTGAAGCCTAAACTGGCTGTGCTTTCTGCGAGAGCAGGCTTGTTTCACATATCAGAAAGAATGTCTTCTCAGAAGGATGTTTAGCTCTCGTGAAGGCACAGACATGCTATTACCTTTACCTGTTTCCAAGACCTCTAGAGTCCACTGGTTTCTCAACTTGGTTATTCATTAGAATCTCCTGGAGCGTTTGTTAAAATACAGAGTCTCATTCATTAGGTCTAGAGTGAGGCCCGGGTATCTGCATTTTCAACAGACACTGCAGGTGTTTCATGTCGTGGAGACCACTGATCCCAGCTGGATATTTGTATGATTTGGGGGAGTAATGACTCCACTGTGTTTTTCAGCCACCTTTATAATCAAAAGCTATAGTAATACAACTTGGACTGTTCTGGCCAAGACAAAACAGAAATAACATAGAACTGGATTTTTTGGACAAAAAAACTTTTGTTTAAGGCAAAACAAAAATAATGTAGAAGGCCCACATTTTGCATAGTAAAGCAATGAAACACATAGATTTGTATTTAAGGCCAGTGTCCTAGGCTTTCCCCCAGCTCCAGCCCGCCTCCACTTAGAGGATGGTTCCGTCATCCTGCTGTTATCTCAGCGTTACAAGCAGGCACTCTACACACAGGTTCCAGATCCTTCGGCTGGTAGCAGGCACTCCTCAGTGTCGTTTACAGTGACTTCACTGAGCACCCCCTGCCCCACGCTGCTCCCAGGATGCCTGGACCTGTGGATGCCTGCCAGTTACAGCAGATATACTTCCAGCCCCAACTGCTGGAAGATTATGAACACAAAGCAAAAGGAATACGGGAAAAGCCAAGTTTCTTCTATTTCTATCAGGTACCTGCCGATTTCTGTGACTGAATTAAAGTCCTTGTGGCATCTTAGAAACAGCTCTGTCTTGACACAGCCCAGCGGCTCCACCACTAGTGCCTTCTTGACTCAGTCGTGCGTGCAGTAAAAGGGCCTGAGGGCGCTCAGCACACAGCCTGGGGCCTTTATTCAAGTTTGAGCCTCCTGGGTCTTTCTTCCCCTGTCTTTTGAACCCCTTTGAGTTGTCAGTGAATCTGCTGATACTCACTGCCTTTGTAAACCAAGTAAATTAGAGTAAGTGAAGATACTAGTTATCTAGGTTTTTTCTGTTGTTAACTGTTCTGGATTTTCTTTACCAATGCATTCATTTGAACATGTTCTCTCTCTTTTTATCATGTAAATGCATCTAATAGTAACTTTGGATAAAATCATGTTGAGTATCTGGTCAAAATATTGTTTTCTCCTGTTCTCACAGGGTAGCAAGTTCATCAGAACACTACCACTTGTCCAAGTTTAAAATTATAATACATTGAGCTCAAAGCCTAATCCTTCAGGGTCCTCACAGAACAACAGGAACATGTCTTTTAAGTACTTAGATCCAGAACCCGTTATACTTCAGTTCCAAACAGACCCATCATGTTTAGAATGTAGCTGTGTGTGTTTTTAAACTATAGGTGTTTTTCCTTCTAGTCAACATTAAACCTCAGTACAATCTCCAAATTCTAGAGAGCCATTTGAAGTGAAACTCAGCAAAGGACAGGACTGTTTGTCACATATTATGCAAGGAGCAATCCCAGAAGACACTTAATACAACATGTGGAACATTTGCAACTAATTTTCTCATAGAAATAAATGGAAATTTCAACTTCCATCAGATTTTACACATAGCATGAAACCTTATTAATGTATTTTTATCAAACTAATTCAAATTTATATTTGAATTGTTAGAAAAAATTTGTGTACAGTTTTGGTTGGTAAAGAAAATTATCAAATATATTGAATTTCTTTTTGCTGTTAAGATGCAAAAACAAATCATGATGGTTTTATTGGAAAATTTTTGTATTCAGTGTTTTGTATGTATCTGTTTTTTTTTTAACTGGAAAGAAAGTTTAACATGTAGCCTTGCTGGACTCCAGTGTAAGATGAAGCGGACTGTGTAACAGTTCCACCTGACCGGTTATGAGCTTCCTGCTGAAGCCCCGACCTTCCCAGTGCTGGAGTGTGAATGAAGAAAAGGCTATGTGCCCACCCATCCGGGACCCCTCCAGCCCGCAGAGATCTTAATAAAGTCCGCAGGTCCCGGGCCTTCCCACTCAGACACACTCAGCACTCTGGAGACGGCCCGTGGGAGGAGGGGCCTGTGGCTTTGGCTAGAACAGAGGAGGAGGCTTGTGTTGTAGTAGGGTCACTTCCTTTAACAGCTTTTTAAAAGCCCGCCTGACAGCTAGTCAGGGAGCCGGTGAGTTCTCTTCCTTGCTGCAGGTAGCAGTGACTAATGCTGTGTGACTACGCTGATGAGTGTGATGAATTTTTAAAAACAAAGTGCTTAAATGGTTATAGAAATGAAGGAAAACATGGATATTTAGAAACCTTTTTATATACATATTGAAGTGAGATGGTTTACAGCAGATTTCATTTTATTACTGAAAATGTTGTAAACATGTAATTAGTAAAAGATTTTGTAAAACATTGTCCTATATTTGTATGTCTGTAAATATAATGCCTAAGTTCTAAGTATAAATATGTCAATACCATGTATGTTATTTTAAATCGCCTGTATCCCACCTTACACATTGACATTAAAATAAAAGCCAACACTTCAAAAGCATGAAATAAAGGCTGACTGGAAAATGTACATACCTAAAGCATGGTTTCCTCGGCGAAAATGAAAGGGTATCTAATTCCTGAAGGAACATCAGTGGAAACTGGGTCATCGTAAGAGGCCCTTGAGGTCAAAGTGTACTTTTTTAAGGAAGTGCAGATATCAGTATTGCCCTGATTTTGGAGTCAGATAGAAGGCTCAATTCCTGAAACCCACGTGACCTGTTTGGACAGCTTTTCTCTCAGAAATTCCCACCTGTGCTGTAGGGAAAGCTTTAGCATCCTAAGACATTCTGTTTTGATTAATCAAGGCAAGAATGACCCAGGGGGCTCATTCTTTTCTTAAGGAGAGAGGAAGAATGACAATCAATCAGCTCTATCTGCCAAACACAGGTTAGGTATTTTCACATGCCTTGTCTCTTTTGGTCTTAACACCCAAGAAGGTGAGAATTCTTGAGTAAGCAAAGCAGTGTCTTATCAAAAATATCTCCAGGGGCTGGCCCGGTGGGGTGGTGTAGTGGCTAAGTTTGCATGTTCTGCTTTGGCAGCCCAGGGTTTGTAGATTCGGATCCCAGGCACAAACCTACACAACGCTCATCAAAGCCATGCTGTAGCAGCATCCCACATACAAAATAGAGGAAGATTGGCACAGATGTTAGCTCAGCAACAATCTTCCTCACCAAAAAAAAAAAAATCTCCAAACTAGTCTTCCAGAGGACCTGTGTCCCTCATCTTTACTATGTGTAGGTTGTGTATCCTAACATCTCATTTCTATCTTGTATTTGTAATTTATATCTCTACCTATTTCCCAGAAAAGGAGCTGAAGCAGCTTATAATAAGATATGTCTCGCATGCCACCATCCTCCCCCAATAAAAACACTAAAGTGATAATAAATCTAAGAGGCAGGAAGAAACCAACCTTTATTAAAACTTCACTGTGTATATATTATGCTAGACACTTTATAAACATCTTGTAATTCCTACTGAACACCTCACTTTTGCTCATAAGAGTTTTTTCACTATAGACAAAATCAGAGACATTACAGGAATTACTGAAGTTTAATGCATCGCTGTAACTAAGCCCATGAACTTTTTTTCTGGTAAGAAAGTGAGAGGAATCTTCACAAGGCTCCTAGAAATACTTCTTCCCAGCAAAATTTTTTCAAAATATCAAGAAGCCCTAAATCAATGGTATAATCCTAATTCAGGGGTTGAAAAACTAAAGTGAAATAACCAGGGCACACCTGGGAATGTCCAAAGAAACAACCTGTAGATGAGTTGTCTGTGCTGGTGAAAGAGGAGTCTTACTCCTTTCAAGTCCTCCTCTGTCTCCAGAACACCAGAGGAAAAGATAGAAGGTGACTCAGTCACTTCTTGCCTCTGCGCTTGTCCTTGTCCTTGCCTTTACCTTTGGAATCCTTGCTATCATCTTTGTCCTTCTTAGGCAATCTGAAACCACCAATTTCATTCCGTACCACCGTGCCTCGCCACCAGGCCTGGAGCTGGAAGAGAAAGGGGAAGTGAGGACAATGTATAGTAGGCCTGACAAGCTGTGTTCTTTCTACATAAGGAATTATTGTTTTTGATGAAGTCACTTCTGTCTGAAGAATGGTCTCGGAGACACGGCAGTGGCCAAGTGTGCTCTCCCTGCAGCAATGCTCCCTGTCATGTAGGACCCAGAGTGACAGCCATGGACTCCAAACTTCTCAAGGAGTAAAAGTAAAGAAAAGGAATCTGATGAGTCCAATCTTTTCCTTACACTTAGAACCTGGCTCTCTTGTACTGCTGCTACTCTCTATGAACATCCAAGTTCCCCATATCTAGCAACCATTTGATCCAAAAGGAATGTTGGTTTCCCAGGCCAAGGGCAAAAGGCAAGCCCTCAGTCAAAAACGTGCACATAATCTCGACGAGCGGTAGGCTTTGTGGTGCATTTCATATCTTTAATGGTTAATTAAAGGATCAACAAACACTCCTCTTTCAAAAAGGATTCAGGTGGCTCCCTTGAATATCTTAGTCATTAGACACAACTGTTCTGAATACAGTCTGGGCTACTTTAAAATCAGACTATGCGCTAAACACTGGGAGCACATCGTCTAGTGAAAAGAAAACAATCAGCTGGTTCTTAGATTTGCACTGTAAATCGAGGAATCCTGACAAATAGAAAACACCACAGAAGCTCAGTAAATACTTGCTATCTGTACATCCGACTCTGTCCTAACGGCGAGCTCAAGTGTGGGTTGGATACCCCATCCTGAATGTGCTTTAAAGCTTACCTTCCTAATCCACCTCTGAACATACCTCCCAAACCAGTCTGCACGCCACGGGGCTCAGCAGATACTCCTTTCAGAGAGAAGGGCAGTCCTCACAACAGTTTCAGTGTGGCTGACATTTTTTTTTTTTTAAAGATTTTATTTTTCTCCCTAAAGCCCCCCAGTACATAGTTGTATATTCTTCGTTGTGGGTCCTTCTAGTTGTGGCATGTGGGATGCTGCCTCAGCGTGGCCCAACGAGCAGCACCATGTCCGCGCCCAGGATTCGAACCAACAAAACACTGGGCCGCCTGCAGCGGAGCACGCGAATTTAACCACTCGGCCACGGGGCCAGCCCCCAGCTGACGTTATTTTTGCTTGAAAATATTTCCCAGAATCTGGCCTGCCAGTTTATCATCACTAATTTACACAAGTTCATATGAAACTAAAGCATCTGTTTTTTTCTAAACTGCTACTTAGCCCCTCTACCTTTTTAAAAAACAGCTCTTATCAGAACCTAACAGATAGCCTGGGCTGGCTTACATAAATCGGACTTTGAGAAGCAGTAGGATATTAAAAAGAATTCCTTCAAGAGCTGTTTTGGTTAGAGAATCGTATTCTGAAATTTGACCTCTGGACACAGGTTCTAGGTTTGGCTTCCACTGCTGATCGCCTCTTTTCCCCAGATTAAGAGTGGGGAGCATGCCCTTTTCTGTGTTAACGGTGTTGGCAAATTCCTAAACTAACAAACCAGCCCTGCTTCCTCACAGATGGGTTCTGTGTCTGATGATAAATGTGAACTACTTGTGTTCCTCAGGGTCAGGCCCCCTGTGGAGCTGAAAGGGCCCCGGATGCCGAGTACGGCTTTCTACCTTTAGGATGCTTTTTAACTCCAGCTCATCCTGCTCGATCTTCTTCCTGGTCTTCTCCTTCTCCAGACGATCTTCAATGATGACCTGTTCATACTCCCTTAGCTGCAGAAGGAGACATTAATCATATGTTATAGGACTCTGTTGGCTAAGCTGGGGCCCAGCCAGCCCTGCACTTTTAATATAAAAATTTAAAATAAAGCATGCCAAATCTAAAGATAAACCAAAGAAAAGAAAAAACTTACTGGATTCTTATACTGTAAATATTCACAGATTAACTTTATAATTGTTCCCAAAATCTTTTCAGTTTGAATAATTCAAATTTGCTTTAAAATTTAATAAAAATGAAATACTAAATGTGATTAATGACCTCAAAAAACATAATTAAAAAAAACTGTGATAGAATGTACACATACAAATAGCAGCCATCTTTTAAAAGAGAAATTTGGAAAGTTTTACATTTATTCAATGATGAAACCATAATCAGCAGCTTTCTAGATATCATAATTTAAAAATTGTCTTCAGAGACCATAAAGTAGTAATGATAATAATACCTATCTCAAGAGGTGGTTGTGAGCATTAGGTAATATGTGAAATACTAGTGAAGTGCCCGGGACAGAGTAAGCACTATGCAGGTGTTAGCTGCTGCTCTCATTGTCCCCATCACCGATGTCATCACCATTGGAAAAGAATCCCATTGGTTTATAGGCATACCTCCACTTTGTAACCCGAAACAGCACTGCCCAGCTACTGTAGCTCAGCGACCACCCGCTCCTCCCGCTCAGCCTTACACTGATGAGATGCTGCTTCCTTACCGTCTTGGCAAGGTCTTGAAGGTGTGCTAAGTCAGCGGCCTTTGCAGACTTGAGAGCATTTAATTCATTCTGTTTCATTTCTGTGTCCTTATCAAATTTCTCCATCCAGAACTCTAGCTTTTCCTCAAGTTTCTATTTGGAAAGAACATTAAAACACAGCTTCCACCAGACACAAAACAGTATACGCTGTATGAAATTATTTATATAAGGTTCAAGAACAAGCAAAACTTTTCCACAGTGATAAAAGTCAGAATAATGGCTACTTCTGGGGGGAGGGCAGGTTTACTGATTGGGAGTGGGGCATGAAGGAGATTTCGGGGATGCTGTACATGTGCTCTAGATTTCTATCTGAGTGGTGGTTACAGGAATGTATACACATAAATAATCATCAAACTATATACTTAATATTTGTGCCCTTTACTGTATGTTATTACTCAATTTAAAAACAGGAGGAAGAGGGCCTTCCAGATGTCTGGATAAGAGAAATTGGAGTGAGGAGGAAAGGAATAAAGGGTGGGTAGAAAATTCTGAAGGACAGGAAATGACATCAGACACTTCTGATTGATAACAAACACTAAATGCTAGTCAAGAAGGGTGCAATGTCTTCAAAATTCTACAAGATGAGAAACGTGAGTCGAAGATTCTATCCCTAGCTAACCTAGTATTCAAATGTGAGGGAAAGAATATACCTAGTCTTTCTGAAAGAATTTCTCAAAAATGTACTTTAGCAAAATAAAATGAAAGAGATAAGTATTAGAAACAGGAGGGAAACCAGTAAAATGTACATTTAAGCTATACAATATATCCTACTTTTTAATAATCATAATCTGGGACTAAAATCCCAAATTAGGTGGTACAGTCTAGTGGAAAGAGCACAGACGGGCTCTGAAGGCAGACTGCCTAAGTTCAACTCCCAAGTCTGGCACTCCAATAAGTTTACTTAAATTTGGTTCCCTCGTCTATAGAATGGAAATATATAGTGATTTCAAGATGGCATGTAGCGGAGAAGGAGAAGAGGTAGGTTAAAGCTTTGCCTTAATAAAGCAAGAAAATATAGATATTAACTTTAGACTTAAGAGAAAGAACAAAGTGTAGACATATCTGTGCAAATTTTAAGGGTTACCACTGCAAGAACAGAATGGATAACTTCCAAATTCCTAGAGCGCGTAGCTCAAGGATAAGACATCACAAGGAGCCTTCGGGTGGCATATGGACATGAAATTTTTAAAAACATGATTCACAATAAGTCATTCTGATTAAGTTGGACAGAACATGTCAGTTTGGTGCAATCACGTCCTTAATATCTTTCTAACTCTTGTTAGCACTCTTTAACAAAAAGAGAACGGGCTCCAGGCAGGCAAAAGGAGCTGGCTAAACTGTAATAACATCGTTTGGTATTTATTGTACTTCTATTTACATTAATTTCTATTTATGGAAAATGATACAGGTTTTCCTTTTATAGTAATGATATAAAAATCTTAATTGAAAATAAATTGATATAGTTGTTTAGGTGAGAAAATAGGTAGAAAATAGTAATAACACAGGAGGTATATAGATATTAAAAAACTATGAAAGTGGTATGCAAATAACTGGAGTTTGCACTAGCAAGCAAGAAATTGAGCAATAAAAATTCCATCAATCCAACAGAAGTTAAGAAGGAAAGAAACAACTAGAAAGCTCGAAAAGTAGCAAATATAAAATAAGATGGAAAAATTAAATACAAACAAATGAAAAATCACAATAAAAATAAATTGGGGTAAATTCCCCTATCAAAAGAAAGAGCCTCTCAGATTTTTTAAATCGAGCTATGAACTATTTATAAAAATCACAGCTAAAACAATATCATAAAAGCAAAAAGAAAGCAGATTTAGCAATTAATCTGGCAAAATAGAGTTCAAGCCAGAATAAATAAATGAGACAAAAGGGATATTTTACACTGCTGAAAGATACACCCTATAAAGAAAATATTACAGCTATAAACTTTTATATTCTTTTTTTTTTTAGGAAGATTAGCCCTGAGCTAACTGCTGCCAATCCTCCTCTTTTTGCTGAGAAAGGCTGGCCCTGAGCTAACATCCGTGCCCATCTTCCTCTACTTTATACGTGGGACGCCTAACACAGCATGGCTTGCCATGCGGTGCCATGTCCACACCCGGGATCCGAACCAGCAAACCCAGGGACGCCGAAGTGGAAAGTGTGAACTTAACTGCTGTGCCATCAGGCCGGCCCCTAAACTTTTATATTCTAATACCATATTTTGGAACATATAAAGCAACAATTATTAGTCATATAAGAATTTGACAGATCCACAATCATCTTAAGAGACTATCACACTTCTCTAAAATTAGTAACTCAGGTAGACCAAAATAAACAACAATATGAAGAGTCTGACAGCTAGACTGACAGACATTCGTACAACTCTGTACCTACCAGAGAACACACATCCTTTTCAAATGCCCAAGGAATAGTCCCATAGCCTGAGCACACATGAAGCCCAGTAAGCACTCAACAAATTCCAACAAGCGTAAACCTTACATCTCACATTCTGAGACCACAGTGCAAGACAGAGTACAGACCTCAAAGGGTTGTTGTGAGCAGTAGAAAGCCTACACTCTCTCCTCTCCAACGCCAACAAATTGGACCTTTAAGAAACATCCTTTAACTCTTGGGTTGAGCCAGCCCTGATGGCCTAGCAGTTAATGTTTGGCGCGCTCCACTTTGGCAGTGCAGGTTCGGTTCCTGGGCGTGGGACCACACCACTTGCCTGTCAGTCGCCACGCTGTGGCGGCGGCTCCCAGAGAAGAACCAGAACGTACAACTATACACAACTATGTACTGGGGCTTTAGGGGGGAAAAGAAGAAAAAAAGGAGGAAAATTGGAAACAGATGTTAGCTTACAGTGAATTTTCCCCTGCAAAAAATAAAAATAAATAAAAATAATGTTTGGGTTAGAAAAGGAAATAACAAACTACAAATTATGATGCATATGGTTTACTTTTAAAGGCATGAAGATGATAAGATGGGTCAATAGAGGAAGGATGTATAGATACACAATAAAGCAAGAATAATATTAATGGTATAATCTACGACTAGATGGTGGTATATGGGTATTCACTGTAAAATTCTTTCAACTTTCTGTATATTTGGAAACACTCATAGTAAAATGCTGGGGAAAAATTAACGAAATTATTTGGAAAGGAATGACAATGTAAGTATCATGAATAAAAACCTCTAGATTATAGACAAAGAGTACTCAGAAAATAAGTTTGTTTATATGCATTTACTAGAAAATAATAAAATTTGAAAATAAATGAATTGAGCATTTTAGAAACTAGACAAAGATTAGCAACATAAGCCCAAAGAAAGTACAAGATGATAATTACTCAAAATTAAAGCAAAAACCCATGTGACAGGGAAAAAAACATTTGCTCAATAATACCAAAAAGAGATTTTCTGTCAGACCAATAAAATGGTCAACTTTTTTCTTTTTTTGAGGAAGATTAGCCCTGAGCTAACATCCGCTGCCAGTCCTCCTCTTTTTGCTGAGGAAGACTGGTCCTGAGCTAACATCCATGCCCACCTTCCTCTATTTTATATGTGGGACACCTGCCACAGCATGGCTTGATAAAGTAGTACGTAGGTCCGTGCCCAGGATCCAAACCGGCGAACCCTGGGCTGCTGAAGCAGGGCGTGTGAACTTAATCCTGTGCCACTGGGCTGGCCCCCAAAATGGTCAAACTTTTGACAAGTCTCAGCAAGAAAAAGGGAGAGAAGACATACAATTTTAAAAATACAGGATGAAAAAGATGGTAACTACAGAAATAAAGGAAAAATTTAAATTGTAAGAGACTACAGGGCACAGCTTTGTACTGATAAATTTGGAAGGAATATTTAGATGAAATGGGTTATTTTCTAGGAAGACATAAGTTACCAAAAGTGACTCAAAAAGATTTTTAAGTGAAAACATCAATAATCATTGAAAAGGTAGCCAAATATCTCCCCTTTAAAATAACACCCAGACAAGACTGTTTATGACTGAATTGCACCAAAGTTTCATGGCACAGATAATAATCTATTTTGTTCTATTTATAATTTTAGGTTTCAGAACATAAAAAGATGGGAAGCTCCCCAACTCAAGCTGCCAAGCTAGCATAATTGATGGTAATAGAACAAAGAAGCACCAAAAAATAAATCTATAGGTTGATATCATTTATGAAAGATATAAACACAAAATAAAAATCTACAGATCAATTCTATCAGTCTAGTAAAAGAATAATATATTATGACCAAGTAGGTTTTATCCCAAGAATTTAAAGATGATTCACCGTCAACAAATCTATTATATTTTACTTTATTAACATATTGAAAGAGAAAAAATATATTATCTCAATAGATGAAAAAAATCCATCTCATAAAACTGAATACTCATTCCTGATTAAAAAGGAAAAAAACTTAGCAAGGTAAGACCAAAAGGAAACTTAACTTGATGAAGTTTATCTACCATAAAACGACAACGTAAACCTCATACAATCTCCATTTGTGCCCGTTATCAATTTATTGCCTCTCAACTCCAAATTCATCCTTCGCTGGCTGGCTGTGTGAAAATGGAGGCTGGCTGTGAACGTTTCTCTTTTGCCAGCTGGCACGATGTCTAGCGTTGTCAGTAGAGGGCACTGGAGGGACGTGACAGGAGAGCTGCTCTCCTTGGTTCCAGTGTGCTTCCTCTTGTGTTCCTGGGGCACAGCTGACAGTGGCATGTGTGGGGGTCACTCAGGGGCAGTTATTCACCAACAAGTTTTGCTGACACAACAGGAGGATTCTCGCCAAACACAGTCTGTCCACAGTTCCCAGCTTGCCAGCTTCATCCACAAGCTGTGAAGCAGCTCTGCCTGAGGGCAGCGACGCAGACGTCTGCTCCTTCCTTCCTTGAACCCTGTCCTTCAGCCCTCGCATGCTCTTCAGGCTGCTCTCTCATCCCTTCTTTGTAGCCAGTCCCTTATTAGCAATCATTCTTTTGTTAATGTTCCCTGCTCAAATTACTGTGGTTTCTGTCACCTACTTGGACCATAAAGATACAGAATTGGTACCCAAAATAGAGTTTATCTCCCGCTTTCTAATTCACATATTTCTTACTAAGGCATCTAAATTCCTTGCTACTTCCTGTTCACCAGATACAATCAACCTAATGCAGTGAACTACTACGATGTTTCGGGGAAAGTCAAAGCCAGCACTATCTCAGCGGACCACATGACGGCAGAGAACTGAAGGGACGCAGTCCCGATGTGCGGCTGCGAGGGTGGACTATTGGCCCTGCCAGGCAAAAGCAAACTGCTTCTGGAGCTTTTTTCAAACTGATTTGGAGACAGACGCTTTGGTCAGGTTAATAGCTGCCTACCAAGTGCCAGTGGCTGTTGAAGATTTTCTCCAGTAAAGATCCAGAACTGTAGCTGCAACTGGAGTCCCCACCTGATTCCATTTCCAATAGTCCACAGTCATTCTCCAAGATCATCCAACTGCACAGGCCAAACGGCTGAGTCAAATGGGGATGTGATAAGGATCACCACCTCGACTTCTTTCAAGTCTTTGATGTTGGCACTAATTTCTGCAGTTACACCAGAGGTGCAGCATTACTTCTGATTTACTGTCTTGTTAGGGAGGGGAAGTTCCAGAGACTTCTACTTGGCCCTTACTACCATAATAGCCCTCACCCCATGAGTCAGAGAGCCAATGTGGAAATTCTGTCTGTTGCCAAGTATGTCTATTCCAACTATTTGTTCAGTAACTGGGGAAATAACCATGGGGTGGGTCCACAGAACAAGTGGGCTCAGAGTAAATCAGACTTGAGTTAAGACTCAATCGATCAGCTGCCCACCATAATCTTCCAGTTTGAGTGGGGGCCACAGTGTTGTTTTGGGTCCGCAGGAATTAACATCGATGCAGAGCCAATGTTTAGTAATCTCAGAAGATCTGGATATTTTCTTTTTTCCAGTGCACAGTCACTCTGATAGAGCCACAGGTCCCTCTGGGTAAGGCTTAGAGGAAGAGTCACAGTATATACCTGCAGCAATGCTGCAGAGTTCACGCTCAGAAGGACCTGCCCCTTTCAATCAAGGGGCTCTGGGTTGGGGAATTGACTTAGTTCTGAAAACTCAATGAGAGGCCATGACTCTTCATTGTGGTAACTCAACTCAGGTTTCTGCCTACTGGACTCAGACTTTTTTTCTCTTATATAGACCAAGTAATGCTTTATCAGGCTGCCCATGAATTTTTTTTTATTTTTTATTTTTATTTTTTTGCTGTGGAAGATTCGCCCTGAGCTAACATCTGTTGCCAATCTTCCTCTATTTTTCGTATGTGAGCTGCCACCATAGCACGGCCAGATGAGTGGTATAGGTCCGCGCCTGGGAACGGAATCTGGGCCACCAAAGCAGAGCACACCAAACTTAACCACTAGGCTACCAGGGCTGGCCCTACCATCAATTTTGTTCCTAGGAATACCATGATTAATTAGCTACTGCCAAATGTTCCTGTGGGCAAAGGCATTCTGATTCCAGCAAATCCCTGCTGCCCTTCATGGTAAACGTGTCCACCTTGTCTTTGGCAGTTAAGTGCTGCCACTTGTCCTCTGGCACTCCAGAATCCCATCATCCCCACTGAAACTAGGCAGCCCATAGCTACAATGATATCATCCATGGTCTTACCTGTCCTACATAGGAAAGCAGCCACAGAGCATTTCAAGGATGCAGGTGTTCCCTTCACTAATGCATTTCTCAATGTCTTAGGAAAGGAGTGTATTCTGGGAAGGAGTGTCTCATGGAAACTATTTAGAGGCGGGTGTTTGGAGGCAGATTTGTAGGTCACACATGATAAATTCACTCCGATATTCCTATCTCCCTAAGTCTTTAGAAGCTGTCCTCTCCATCATAGCAGGGAAGCTCCGGCATCTCCACCTCATTAAATGTGGGCCATTGATGAGTCTAAGTTTCAGGTAACCAACCAAGCAAACTGGTAGAGTCACCTCCAGCTGCACAAGCTAACACATTAAATCCAGAATCTGTAGTAAGTATATCCATATCAATGAACTTGACCCAACCTGGTGTTATATTCCATCCTCCTTGGACCAACACCCTTAGAATCCATGCCCAGAAATGTCTCCTAGGTTTCTGCCAATATATATTAGCAAAGTCTTGTGATTCTTTTGGTGTATAAGCTATTTCCTTCTGAGCTATAGTTATCTGAGTTATCTGTTCCCCTGGAACTTCCTGAGAAGTTGACCCTGGTTATGGATCCAGAGGCAACAGAGCTGATTGTGCTAGGTCTTGAGAATAAGCATCCCTTTTCAAGGCATCTGCCTCAGATGAAGTTATTCTCACAGGATTTTCAGGGGAAGGAAGACTAACCTCCTCAGACACAGGAGGGCAGGAGCTTCCATGGGCAAGGGAGGCTCAGCGTGACTTGGGGGTTCAAGATTGTCAGTTACATCTAAGTTCAAGCAGATGTTCCCATTTAGAGTTTCAGGGTCCCATTCTTTCCCAATGAATGCCCTAACTTGCACATAAGGAACTTGGCATGACTATGAATTCATGTGTAACACTAACTGAAATACCATTAAAACTAAGAATAGAAAAATAGTGCCTTATTATCACTACAACTAATCAACATCACACTTGCCATTCTATCTATACAATAAGCCACAAAATGGAAACAGACATATAAATAGCAAAAAAGAAAATATAAAATTGTTATTTGCAGTCAATAAGATTTTCTACCTAGAAAGTCCAAACAGATCAACTGAAAAACCATTAAAATGAATATGAGAGGACACAAGGAATCTAGAACAATATACAAAAAAGAATAGCCTTTCTGTATACCATGCACTTAGAGACACGTCCAGGAATGTTTAGCATTGTTATAACAGCAAAACTTGGAAACAACTTAAATGTTCACTGACAGAAGAATGCTTAACTAAATTTTGGTATCTCCCCTCTATGGGATATTATCTAACAGTTGTACTGCTATAGAAAACATTAAAGACAAAGTAAATTTAAAAAAGAAAAACAGGGTCTGCAGCAATATTTATAGTATGATCCCATTTATGTCAAAAACAAATATAAATAAATGCTAAAAACATGTAAGTATAGAGGTACATATACAAGTATATATATGAAAAGAAAAAGGTGGAAGAAATCTTCAGAAAGGGGAGTGATTAAGAGAGCTTTCACTTTTAAAAATCCTTATTATATTTCCATACTTTTTCAAATCTGCATTAAAAAGTATTTAGGTATTGCTTGTTTTATTGGGCTAAAGATCTGGGAAACCCTGACTTCATCCATCCATCATCTATTTATCCACCTGCTGATCTGATTGTCATCAAATACCTGCTAGATGTCTAATACCTGAAACAGGTACCACGGCTCACAGCCCCGTAAACTGCAGGACTACAGGACCCTGATTCTAATAACCGACTCGACACCTTTTTCAGTAAAGCCTGTGAGACAGCATCTGGAAATCCTTTTCTTTAACCACAAATTTGGAACTTTGTACTGAAAATTCATTAGCTTTCTCAAAGGTAGACTGTATCATGAGTAAACTGGAAATTTTTTTCCCTATTCATCCAACAGGGATATTTTAAAAGGCTCCACTTGGCTTGGTTTGTTCTCAGCATTGGAAATACTAATTAGAACCATTCAGTCACATATAATTCACGGGAGAAGAAATAAAATGAGTAAATAAATATATGGAAAAATGGCCAGTTTTTATTAGTAAGCAAAAAAACCAAAATAAAACAATTCATTGAATTGGCAGACTTTAAAAAACATCTAAAATGGCTAGTGCTGTTGAGGATGCCTTGGAATTAGTGTCTGCACACACTGCTGATGACCATAACTTAGAAAGTGTTAGCAATATTCATCAAGAGTCAAAATACCAGTCTCTCTGACTTAATCATCTCATGCTGGAGATTTACTTTTGGTAAATAATTGCAAAGAAGAAAAAGTTATTTGGGCAAAGCTTTCATTACTGCATTATTTATAACAATGAAACTTTGGAAATAACCTAAAATCCAAAATGAAGGGTAACAAGTAAACTATGGTATAACCATTCAATGTAACATTAAAAAACTATTTAAATTATTTTATGAAGAGACTATAATAACATTAAAAAATGAGAGAAAAAGCAACTGGCGATTTTTTGAAAATCTTCCCTCAACTAAGAATATGTTCTTTTTATAATTTAAAGAATCAGTAAATTTTAATTTAAAATTATGACTATAAAGCAATATAGGAATAAGAAAAGTTTTTTTATATAATGCTAAATGATACGGGCATAAGACAAAATTTGACCCGTACTCAAACTACAGCTTTATAAAATATTTATTCAGGTGGATAACTTTGAAAGAAAACATGGGCTATAGCTCGTTCATTAGGCTGGTAGAATTATGGTTCATTTTTCCTTCCTTAAACAATTACTTTGCTGTCCTTAGTATTTGATAAGTGGAACACAAACGCGGCAGAGGACAGAGAAGTGCTGGGGGCCCACCTGCTGCTCCTTTCTAAGGAACACTTCAATCTCCATATGAATCCGGTTCTCTTCTTCGGTTTTCGACCTTAGTTTCTGTGAGAACAATAAACCACTATCAGGCATTCTTCCCAGCAGGGCTGGAAAGGAGAGTTCTCAAGGTGAGAAGTGTAGCAGTGACAGCAGCGCAGGTTTTCCTTACCGGCTGGGACCCCAAGAATTCGCAGTATTGCTGCAGAGCAGCAACTCAGTTACCTTCAACTCAATTCGTGTTCACAAACATCACTGAGTCGTGTGTCTGGCACCGTGCTGGATACACCCAAGTACCCAGAACAAAAAGACCATAATCCTGTTGCCTGGAATGTGATGTCAATTTGAGGAGAGAAACAATGCTTTAAGGGCACAAGGTTCTTAGGCCCAGAAAAGGAAATTCCAAAGCGCAAGAAAACCGGCTGCTGTCACAGTCTTCAGCTATACCTGGGGAGCCAGCGCTCAGACAAGCAGCGGCTCAGAGACAGGAGTTCTCTGGCACACGTGACCCCTCTGCTGATGTTTGTGACCCCCTCTACTGATGTCTGCTTCTCACCTACCTACGGTTCTGTTAGCCATTTAAGCCTCATGCTCCAAGGAAGGTCTACCCCTTCTTTCTTTCTCCTGGTATTTTTCACTGGGACTTCTCATCTCTATCAATTTGGGTCTCAGTGAAGGTCAGCTGTCTAGATTTTGCATTTCTTTTTTTTTTCTTTTGAGGAAGATTAGCCCTAAGCTAACTACTGCCAATCTCCCTCTTTTCGCTGAGGAAGACTGGCCCTGAGCTAACATCCGTGCCCATCTTCCTCTACTTTATATGTGGGACGCCTACCACAGAATGGCTTTTGCCAACCGGTGCCATGTCCGCACCAGGGATCCGAACCGGCGAACCCTGGGCCACAGGCAAGCTGAACATGCGAACTTAACCGCTGCGCCCGCCACCGGGCTGGCCCCTAATTTTTGCATTTCTTAATGGAGGGATAAAAGGTACCAGCGGGTGAGGAAAGTAGAAGCAAAAACCTGCACTTCCTAAGCATCTCGTTTTGCCCCCTCCCCAGGAGAAAGGGTGGTGGCTTATAAAATAAGGATAAAGTAACCAAGGGAAGAAAGTACAACCAATTTTCAAAGTCATTACAAAAAAACAGGCTACAGCCCATCAGAATCTCTGCTTGCAAAGACGCAAGTCTTCATTCCATTTTCATTCTTAACTTCAACTGCTAGGGTTGCTGGAAAGAGAGAACAGAGGTGAGGAAGATCTCCGTCTCGCTCCTCCTCTGTCAGCTGAGGCAGTAGCAGGAGCGATGGCTCTCCTACCACCTACCTGGGTCGCTCCTAAGGTAGCAGCGCTCACCTCGATCTCTTCCAGCAGGAGCTCCTCTGTTTTGTTACATTTTTTCTGTGTCTGGGAAATCTGCAGCTCAGTGTTTTTCTTCATATAGCGATTCTCCATGTTGGTTTTTGCCTTCATCTCTTGCAACTGGTCCTTGAGGTGAGAAATGTATTCATTCCTACCCTATGGAGGTAAGACCAGGTTTCTCAATTAACACACATTCTGCCTCCATTCAGTTCAATCAGTGACTTAAGCTTACCTTTCGTCTTTATAAATCAACAAGGATCTATTTCTCTGCTATCACACTATGGGAAATTTAGTCAATAATCACGCATAGTATAAATGAAAATGCAAGATAAGTAGTTCTAAGCATCAAGACAGTGAGATTCTTTCCCAGGCACACATTTGGGTACTCTGCATCCACACAGATTTTCCCATTATTTCCCATTATTGTCTCATATTGGTAGAAAGAGCACTGGTCTAAATGATCAAAAGACCTGACCTTCCATGCAAGACCCACCAGCTGTGTGAACTTGGCCAAGTCAGTGAAGCTTTTCAAGTCTTACCTTCTATAAAATAGAAACAGTGATATCTACCCTGCCTGAAACATCTCAGCAAGTCATTATAAGAATCAATTAAGAATGTGTGTGAAAATTCTTTGTAGGTTATAAAGCGCTTGGCAATTTTAAGGTCTCAATATTCATTAAAAAACAATTATTCAGTGCCAGCATTGAGCTAGACAGCAGGTAAATCGTGGAAATATAAGTAGAGATAGTCCTTGCCTTCACAGAGCTTACAATCTAGTAGGAGAGATGTAGTTAAAAGGAAACAAATATGTAAAAACGTTTTTAAATGTGCAAAATGCTATGAAAGAAAAAGGCAACAGGCTATGAGAGAAAATAAGAAGGGAGACCTACGTTAGACTGGATGATCTAAAAAGGATTCTCTGAGAAAGTTATGTTAAATCTGACACCAGAGGAAAAGTATGTCCATCACATGAAAAGTGCGGTCAAAGGGAATTCTAAGAAAAAGGAAAATGTGTACCAAAGTCCTGAGGCAGCAAAGACCTGCATACCTTACAGGAACAGAAAGAAAACTCTGGAGGCTGTAGCCCAGAGACAGCTGAGACTGGGACAAGATGAGGTTAGAGAGGCAGGTAAGAGAAAGCCAGCACGACCTCAGAGGCACTGTTAGGAAGTTTGAATTTTCTTCCAAGTGCCTTGGGAAGCCTTGGACGGTTCTTGGTCAGGGAGGCAACATTTGATTGTTCGAAATGAACCACACAACGTATGAGTAACTTCACAGAGAGGTAGTCAGAGTGAGCGGACAGCACAACAGTGAACATACTATTAATAACACAAAGGCATGGCTCTAATCAGAGATCTATGTTTCTCTAAGTATCAGCCAACCTTAATCTTACCACGTAACCTGGGTGGAATTAGTTCTAAGTAAGTGTTAGAAGGAGAAACAAAGCAGAAATTGGTCAAGATCATCCATAACAAAAAGCAAACACAGTTTAAAGAATCATGGGTCCTTAAAATAGTTAGAAAGGAATTTTTCAAGTCATTTTATCTGATATCTTGGTGTAACTCTACAGAACCATTCCAACAGGATAACAATTATCCCAACTGCATCAGAACCATTCCAAAGAGATGAGTATCTCTGACGAAGAACATGCTACGAGCCCAGATGATGATACATCTTACTACTTCAGAACCTCTTACAAGTTGGAGGATTGTGGGCAAGTTGCCTAAGCTCTCTAAGACCATTTTCTCATCTGTTAATCCTGCTCAGTGCCTGGCACAATTTAGGTGCTCAATAAATGTTCACTAAATGAATTTTAAGATATGCCTTTTTTTGGCTCACATTTTTTCTTCCCTTCTTACATGCTCCTCCCTTCTCCTCTGTCTTCTCCATTTCTCCTCTTTCCTCCCTTCTATTTCCAAATTGTATGGCAGTCAGTGATATAAAGTTTGAATCTCTAGGAAGACGAGTTAAAGTAAAATGTGATAGTTTCTCTTCTTCATCAACTGGAATCCTTTTACCTACTTAATGGCCTAGATTTTCTTCAAGGTTCAGCTTATACATCGCTTAAGTCCATAAAACCTTTTCCAGAAAATCTCAGCCCACATAAATAATTGTAGTTTTGTTTCGCACAGAATCTAATAGTGTTGAACGGTTCGGTATTTATTAAATAGTGTCCACACAAAACTATACTTTCAAAAACTCAAGAGAACGTTCTGGCCAGTTTTCCTCATCAAATTGAATATTAAGTTCCTCAGAGTAACAACATGAAGATCAGAAATGCAGAGTTAAAACTCTAGGAGTTTCTTCTTACGGAAAACAGAAGGTATTATATTACGTAATTGTTTCTAAGGTTATACAACATTGGTCTATAATCACATGTGCCAAGCCAGAGACATCTGGTTTTGATGCTGTGGCCATGGGCCTCTGATTCCTCTGAGTTCCTCCCGGTGCTGCTATTCTGCACAGACTTATAGCTTTCCATGGTGACAGTGTGGAAACAAAATACTCACATGCTAGTGATGGTAAAATCATGATCAAGTCATACTAAAAAGTGAACTGAAGTGCCATTCCATTTCTTCATCTTCCCAGTGTGCAACAAAGATCCAGCCTAGAAGCAGTGGGTTATAGGCCAAGGGTGTTTACTTGTATAAATTTCTTTTAAGATTCTCACTAAGAAAAGATCTGCCTTCACCACAACCCACCATCATAACCCAGGTCGTCCATGGTGTCTGGAGCTTTCCCCGTGATCAAGGTCTGTGCACAGATGTAGCATATCTGTAGGTTTTTGTAGCAGACCAAAATTTACTTCCAAATCCCAAAACTTCCTTCAGATCTAGACTTTCTGACTTGTTATTTGAGTTCAGAGAAACATGATTTAGTAATGGAAAGAAGCAGTCAGCCAATTAGAGTTCATAAGACTCTGATGGCTGCCACAATACTGTGTGCCAAAGGCTTCTAATGGTAATGTCTATTTTCATAATTGAACACAAAGTAGGGAAGAGAGTACTGGTTTCTGGAATTTTTGGAAGCTCCTATCTGGAGAAGTTGGAGCTTGTCTTGCCTCAGGCTGCCTCTTTGGTTAGATGGAAAAAGGAAAATGGGAATGTGGTCTATTAAAGTTATAAAAGCCACACAAAAAAAAATACAGTTCTGTATTAAATTAACATTTATATTTGTCTGTCTGTCTATGACTAAGAATACTGGCTGACTCTATAAGAGGTTCTGAACAAACTCTGAGCTAAACAGTCTCCACTCTAAAATGCAGATGAAACATAATCAAGTCCAAACTTCTGAAGTTTCAGGTTCCAATTCCACCCACTGATTTCATTTCCATTTGAACTATTCCCTTTCCAATCATGCCAATTTCCTCTTTTCTTTCCTGTTGTAATAACATTTCCATACATCTCACTGTCTTGGCTGATCTCTTCTGCGTAAGCTCCTTAAATGTGATGCCTGAAACTGTACACACTGTTACAGACGTCTAACCACAACCGAGGATAGGGGAATATTTTTCCCTGTTGTATAAACATTACACAGTGCCACAAATTGCAGTAATCAAAACAAAGAGGAAGCATTCCAAATGCTTTTCACAATATTGTATGGTAATATGTTGTTGTCATGACTGCTAAGACTCGGATGAAAGCCATTAGAAGAGGCACTGTGAACGGAAGACTCTGAGAAGTCTAAAGAAGACAGGGGACGGCAGGCACCTTTTTAAACTGCTGTGACAACAACAGCCAGTGGTGGGGCCCGAACCTCAGGGACTCATATTAGAGCCTAGCTAAGCCTCTGACAAAACTGTTGAAGACAAGTTAGGTCTTCACAATTCCCAACTTGACGGTTGTTCAAAGTCAGGACTTTAGTTTAACCTTCGCTTCTTCTTGGAGTCAGTTCAGTGTTCCAATAAGCAGCAGAGGTTTGAATTCTGATACCTATTACTTATCGTATACCAGCTCTGAGTTGCCTGCAAACTTAGCAAGCATGCTTTCTACAGCTTCATTTTATTCTTTAATCCATTTTGAAGCCTAGATATCAGCATAGTCATCTCTAACTATTCTATTTGGTACTCTCTCCATATCTGTTCCCCCCAAAAAGGAAATTAGAGTCATCAAAGATGCAAAAAGCTGAGGGGCTGGGTAAAGAAAAGAGGCAGGTAACATGCAAAAGTTAGTAATAGGGTGGCCAGAGAAAAAACAAAGTATGGCTTCGAGGATGCAGTAGTTCAGGCCTGTCTTAAGATATCATGCAAAGCTTCCAGGACAGTACTGAGCTCTCCAAGTACAATGACAGAGGATCAATTCATCAGGAAGACATAATGACATCTTCAAATACGTTTTTTCTGTTCCTTCTGCCTGAAACATTCTTCTCCTCCTTTTCACCTGGCTAACTTGGAGACATCCCTTACGCCTTGGCTTAAATACAGTTTCTATAGGGTGTCCTTCCTCCACTCGCCACCCTTGGTTGAAGCTCCTTCCTCGATGCATCCATAACCCCTCGTACTCTCCTCTAACACACAGCACACACGTAATTACTTTTTTCTAACTCTGTGTGTGTGTGAATATAGAACATATGCTTCAAAAAAATGCACAAAAATAAACATCTAACTCAATTATAACAGAGTAAACCCCACATAACAATCTCCCAGGCTAAGACACAGGATTGACACGGGCTCTCCGTTACATTCTTTCTCAACCACTGCTCTCTCTCTTCCCCAAAAGTATCTA
Source organism: Equus quagga (assembly GCF_021613505.1). Lineage (NCBI taxonomy): Eukaryota > Metazoa > Chordata > Mammalia > Perissodactyla > Equidae > Equus > Equus quagga. Next base: position 26,106,219 of record NC_060270.1, on the reverse strand, counting down.
CTATCTGTAATTTTATGGTAATTGTCTTTACAGTTTTATAATCTAATCATTTATCCTTAAACACTATGGTTTAGTTTTCTGAACTTTGTAAAAATGGAATCATACAGTATGTCTTTTTTGTGTCTGGACTATTTCGATCCACATTAAGTTTATGATGTGGCAGCTATAGTTCATTAATTTTAACTTTAGTACTCCATTGAATGAATATATCATAATGTATGATAACCATTTTGGTTGTTTCATTTCTAGCTACCACCAATGCTTTATTGGCCATTGTTGTGCATGATTCCACATGCATACAGATTCTATTGCGTAGAACTGCTGGGTCATAAGGTACACCTATTTTTTAACTTTGATATTGTTACACTTTTTCCAGACTGCTAATACTATTATAAACGCTCAGCATGAGTGTATTAGAATTCCCATTCCTCCATATCATTACCATTTGGTATTATAAATTAATACCAAATATAATACCAATATGATAGAATTAGCTATTCTAATGAGAAGATAATTGTGTCTCCTTGCAGTTTCAATTTGCATTTCCATGATGACAAGTGAAGTTGAACACACTTTCATACATTTATTGGCCAGTTGGATATCCTCTTTTTGAAAATGCCTCTGCACCCTTGTGCTTATTTTTCCATTAGGTATCTGTCCCTTTGTCATTAGTTTGTAGAAGTTCCCTATATATTCTGAATATAAGCCCTTTATTGGATATGTGCTATATCTTCTCCCACTTTGTGGCTTACTCTTTCTCTCTCTTATTGATGTCTTTTGATGAACAGAAGTTTTTAATTTTAATGTAGTCAAATTTACCAACCTTCTCCTCTGTAACTTTACTTTCTGTGATCTGTTTAACAAATCTTTTCCTATCCAAAGGCAAGATAATAGTCTCCTATGTTGTCGAGAAATATTATGCTTTAGCCTTTCACATTTAGATCTATAGAACTGATTTTTGTGTATGGTGTCAGATTAGAGTAAAATTTTAATTTTTCCATATAGGTACCCAATTTCTTCAGCATTACTTATTAAAACACCTCCTGGCACTGCTCTGTGGTGCCACCCTTGTCATAAATCCATAAAGGTTCTCTTTGTATTGTTTCATTGCTTTATTTTTCAATCCTTGCACAAATATACACTGTTTTAATTCAGTAAAGCAAGTTCTCCCACTTTGTTCCTCTTCAATATCGTCTTGACTATTTTTGATCCTTGGCATATCAATATAAATTTTAGAACCAGTTTGCCAACTTTCACAAAAATAAGTGAATAAATAAATCAAATCCAATCAGGATTCTAACTGGGATTGAATTCAATGTATCAATCAATTTTGCAAGAATTGATATCTTTATAATAATGAATCTTCCAATTCATAAATATAGTATATCCCTCCACTTATTTAAGTATTATTTAATTTTTCAATACTGTTTTATAGTTTCATGCAAAGAAGTCCCAGATATTTTCTTGTTGTTGTTGGATTCATTGCTAGGTATTCGATATTTTTCATGCTGTTGTAAATAATATATATATTTTTTTCAAATTCCTTTTCTAAGTCTGCTGCCAATGTATGGAAAAGATACATTGATTTTTATATATTGATCTTGGTTCTCTCTTTTTTTCCCATTAGTTTCATGAAAATGCCGCTCCACTGTTACCTTGCTTTATATGTTGATGTCCTTTGGAAGTCTAACAGCAACCTGGTTTTTTTTTTCCTTTGTGACTTTTCCTTTTTGCCTGGGGACCCAGCAGGAAGCTTCATCTCTAAGGTGATTACTCTGTCATATTCCAGGGACCACAACACACACTTTCACACACACAAACCTGCCATCCTAATTGCCGGCATAATTTTCTGACCCACAGGTCTCTAGTGTCCTTCCTACCATCGTCTTGTTTTCCAGGCCTGAATTCACTGCTGTTTTAGTAATCCTAGGGATTTAACTTGATTTCATCTGGATGGCTGTTTTTTGGTTCCAAGGTTTGCCTTGGATCTTCTGGTCCTATTTTATATTTCCCTTTTTTGATGATCAAAAGATCTGAGTGATATTCTGATTTAGTTTTATTTTGACTAAATGTAATGGCTGAGAATGTAATCCAAGAGGATAAGTTTCACAGGCAAGTGTTAGCTGGAAAACTATTACCAAAGTGTCTAAGAAAGAGAAAAAAAGTGGCCATGGGGGCCAGCCCTGTGGTGTAGTGGTTAAGTCCACTGCACCCTGCTTCAGTCGCCCAGGTTTGCGAGTTCAGATCCCAGGCATGGACCTACACCACTTGTCAAGCCGGGTTGTGGCAGCAACCCACATACAAAATAGAGGAAGACTAGCACAGATGTTAGCTCAGGGCTAATCTTCCTCAAGCAAAAAAAGAGGAAGATTGGCAACAGATGTCAGCTCAGAGCAAATCTTCCTCACCAAAACAAACAAACAAAAAGTGGTCATGATAGTAGCACAGGGGAGTTAACTGGTAGAGTGCCAAACCTGAGGGGTTTTTCCTTTCTTTCTTTTTTTTTTTTTTTTTTTGGTGAGGAAGATTGTCACCGAGCTAACATCTGTGCCAATCTTCCTCTATTTTATGTGGGATGCCACCACAGCATGGCTTGATGAGCAGTGCTGGGTCTGTGCCTGGGATCTGAACCTGTGAACCCCAGGCAGCTGAAGTGGGGCATATAAACTTAACCACTACAACACTGGGCTGGCCCCTTGAGGCTTCTTTTGACATTGTTTGGTTTGAAGGCTTAAAAGGAAATTAATATAAATATCTTCTATTTTAATCCTCAAGGAATTTTTAAATAATGGGAGAGCTTTTCAGGGAAAAAAGCTAAGAAACCTCTGAGACGGTATATTCATTAGAGAGAAAACCTAAGTACACACCAATTTTTGTGAAATGCTCCAGAGAAGAAAAATGGTTTTCAAAAAATGTAGCTATAAACAGAGGGTTAATAGAGACACTCCCGTAAAAATCAATACCAAAGGTACTTTGTAATTGGTAAATAGAAAATAAAAGATGATGTTAAACAATTTTTTCAGAAGACTTAAAAATAATATCTTGGAAGAAAGGCTAGCGGCCTTTTTTAAACAATTCTTCCAAATACATTTTTAAAATATTCTTCTAACTTCTATGTAGGGAATAATGAAGATTTCCTGATCTGAAGCATAAACTTATCCAAATAGCTAGGCAATAAAAAGCTGATATCAGGCCATACTTTGTAAATTTCTAAACTGCGAATAGTGTTAGTCATCCTAATAGAATTAATTTCTAACTGCCTAGATTGTAGCCTGATCATTGTTTTGCAAGTCAGTTGCTTAAAACTTGGGATGAATTTTCTTACAGAGGTAAATTAGATATAAGGTTAGGTTCTAATGACTATAAAAGCTCATTACATCCACTCTGTACTTGAAATACAACACAAATGACATTATTAAACCTGAGCGTCACGTATAAGGAGATTTGTAATGTGGTGAATGTCCTACTTAGGACTAAAGTCTCTCATCTGGGATGTTAGAATACAAGAGAGTCCGAGAGACAAGGTCTGATGTAGGGAAGGACAGGATGGTGTGGATGGTGGGACGGGAGGGGTAAGAACAAACTAAGAGCGCCCTGGATGGGCTCCCCCAGAGTTCTATTCTGGACACACTTGTACATCCCAGGCCAACTCCCCAGTCACTCTCTCTATATTTTCAGTAGTAAAGGCACCCTCAGAGAAACCACAGTTTCTCCTACATGACTTTTCTTTGCTTAAGAACATTGGCTTCCATAGAGTGCCTTCAGCTCAGTAACCTTCCGCGTTGCCCAGGTCATTCTTACCTGCACTTCAGCTTGCCGTTCCCTTTTGACATTAATTAGCTGTTTTTGAAGAGATTTTATCTGTTTTCTTCCTTTTTTCTCCCTAGGAGAAATAAGAATGATTTGTGTGTGAAGCAGTGCCTCTCAAACTTTAGCGTGCACAAGGATGGCCCGGATGTTAACATAGTCCTGGGCTCTGCCCCAGACACTCTAATTCAGCAGGTCTGGGACAGGGCCCTGGAACTCGCATTTGTAATAAGTTCCCAGGTGATGCCAATGGTGCTGGTCCACAGAACACACTTTCAGAAACACTTTTAAAAAGACTGTGATTTGTCCTAGTAAATTGGAGGAGGATTTTCTGGCTTATCAGTGTTGCATCTAAAATAGCCGTTGCTGAGAAAAAGCGAAGAAGAGGAAGAAGAGGAAGAAGAAGAGTCCTTTTGATTCACATATTCTTAGCTCACAATAACCTTCTGAGGCAGTCCCTATCATTACCCCTATTTTACAGATGGGGGAAACGCAGCTCAGAGAGCTGAGGTAACTTGCTGTGGTGGACATGAGAATGTGCCTCACAGGCCTCCAACTACAGGCAGTGTAAGCTGGAATAAGGGTCCCAGCTCTAGGTTCTGGAATCCTTCACTGTGTGTGCTCTGAGGCCACACTTCCCGAGGACTGCTCCCAGCCCATGTGTGTGTGCGGCAGGGATACTAAGGCAGGCCCTTCCTAGGAGACCCAGGACTCCTCTGACAGCTGACTTTGGCTCAACGGTTCCCGGATGCCCTTGCCGAACCATCCTCAGACTGCAGGGGAGTCTCTTCCACCCGACCTTCCCTCTCCTTCACTTGGGGTCCATAAAGCATTGGGTCTAAAGGCTCCCTCCCCACTTTCCCTCACAGGTGTTTCCCCTGATAAAATCTTTGCATGAATGATCTCATCTGGGCATCCAGCTCTCAGAAGACACAGACTAATGCACGTGCGATGGTCACACAAACAGTCAATGGCAGGGCAGGATTCAGATTCAGTCCTGTCTGAATGAGAAACTAACTACTTCATGTTACTGTTTCTGTTTGCTCTCTGGAAACAGAATTCTGTTTATCTCCAGCAATACCATCATTTAGGCCTAAAACAAACAAAATGACAAAACAATACAAGAATAAACAAACAAAACAATAACTGTCTTAGTTAGCTTGGGCTGCTAAAACAAAAATATCATATATTGGGTGGCTTATAAACAACAGAAATTTATTTCTCCCATTTCAGAGGCTGTGAAATCCAACACCAAGGTGCCACCAGATCCAGTGTCTGGTGAGAAGCTGCATCCTGTTTCACAGATGGCCATTTTCATTTGCATCCTTATATAATGGAAAGGGAGAAGGAGCTCTCTGGGGTCTCTTTTATAAGGGCACTAATCCCATTTATGAGAGCTCCACCCTCATGACCTACTTACCTACCAAAGGTTCCACTTCCTAATACCATCACGTTGGGCGTTAGGATTTCAACAAATGGATTGGGCTGGGGGGGAGCACAAACATTCAGTCTATAGCAACAACCAAAAAAACTTATCACAAAATCGCATCTAGATAAGAATTGCTACTCAGGAACTTTTAGAAAGCACATACTTAACTAGAATCTTGAGACTGTCATTGCCAAACTATAGATTATATACTTCCCATTTATAGATTATAAGAAATAGATAAGAAAGATAAAGAATAAATACTTTATCTCTACTGATATACTCAGCACCCCAAGGACAGATTCAATTAAATAAATAAATGTCATTTACAATGGAAACTAGAAGTTAGTAGAGTATTGCCTTCAAAAGTTATGAGAGAAGATAATTTTCAGTCTGAAAATCTGTACCCCGTCAAATTACTAAGAAAGCATGAGGACAAAAAAAGATATTTTCAGACATGCAAGATCTTAATATATTTACCTTCCATGCACCCTTTCTTTAAGAAACTACAGAAAGACATGTTCCAACAAAATGAGGGACTAACACAAAGAAGAAGAATGGGGTCTAGAAAACAGATTAAAAGGGAATCTCAGGAGATGAAGGGAAGGCCCAGGACAATGGCAATGTAGCAGGCTCTAGGAGCAACCAGCAGATAGGAGCAAGACAACAGAAGAAAGTTTCAAAAGAAAAAAAAGGGAAAGCTTAATATGTATGACTCTATTTAGAGAATTTTAGAGCTCTGGTGAAGAGCTGGGTGCTGGATTTGGAATAGAAATGTCAAAAAACTGGCAAACAAAAAGAATGGTAATGGAAAACAATATGGAGATTTTTCAAGAAATTAAAAATAGAAATACCATATGATCCAGCTATCCCACTACTGGGTATTTATCCAAGAACATGAAATTAACAATTCAAAGAGATGTATGCATCGCTATGTTCATCGCAGCATTATTCACAATAGCCAAGACGTGGATGATTGGATAAAGAAGAGGCGGTATATATATACAATGGAATACCACTCAGCCATAAAAGAAGACAAAATCATGCCATTTGCAACAGCATGGATGAACCTTGAGGGTATTATGCTAAGTAAAATAAGTTGCACAGAGAAAGACACTGTATGATTTCACTCATCCATGGAAGATAAACAAACACATGGATAAGGAAAACAGATTGGAAAACAGAGGAGAAGGAGGTGGGGGAGGGCAAAAGGGGTAAAGGGGTACATATGTATGGTGAAGTACAAAAACTAGACTATTGGTGGTGAAGACGATGCAGTCTATACAGAAACTGAAATATAATAATGTACACCTGAAATCTACACAATGTTATAAGCCAATAGGACCTCAATAAAATTTTTTTAAAAAAAAGAAAAAAGGAGGGTCAAATTTTAACTCTAGGAGAAAAATAGTTCAAGAAAGAAAATTTAATCATTATATATACTACCTGTCCCATCTATGAACTATTTACACATAATAATAATCAAAACATTAAATATTAATTTAACCAAAAATTGTGCCATAACTATTCTAGGGATATGGAAGAAACTCAATAGATTACATCTAAAATTACATTCCCACTAGTGTTGTTTGCTATAAAGAAGAAAACTGGGGCCGGTCCCATGGCCGAGTGGTCAAGTTCGGGGCTCTGCTGCGGTGGCCCAGGGTTTCCCCAGTTTGGTTCCTGGGCGTGGACATGGCACCGCTCGTCAGGCCACGTTGAGGCGGCGTCCCACATGCCACAACTAGAAGGACCCACAACTAAAAATACACAACTCTGTACCAGGGGGCTTTGGGGAGGAAAAGGAAAAATAAAATCTTTAAAAAAAAAAAAAGAAGAAAACTGGCCAGTGTGAGAAATGAAAAATGGTATACTACTGATTTGAAGGTAAACTTTTCTCATATGTTTCTTGACCCGCTGTGTGCTCCCTTCAGTGAACTGTCTTCTCCTGTCATTTTATGTATGCCACATCAAAGGATGCCTCACCTCTCCAGATCAGACTGCACTTTGAGTCATCATTACAATGGAAGGAAACTTCAGGACACCAAGAGACAAAGACCAGTCAGCCCACTCTTTACTCTCTATCAAAAGCAATGCCCAATTAAAACAACAACGAGACCACTACACACCTAATAGAAAGTCAGAAATTCAAAACACTGACAACAACAAATGCTGCCAAGGATGTGGAGCTAAAGGAACTCTCATTCATTGTTGGTAGGAATGCAAAATGGTACGGCCACTTTGGAAGACAGTGCAGCAGTTTCTTACAAAACTAAACATACATACTCTTACCATCACAATCCAGCAACAGTGCTCCTTATTTATTCAAATGAGTTAAAAACATGTCCACACAAAAATCTGCACACAGACGTGTATAGCAGCTGTAGTCAGAATAGCCCAAACCTGGAAGCAGCAAGATGGTCCTCAGCCTGTGAAGGGATAAGTAATCTGTGGTGCACTCAGACAACGGAACATTATTCAGTGCTAAAAAGAAATGAGTATAAGCCATGAAAAGACCTGGAGGAATGCATATTATAAATGCATATTATAAAAGAAGCCAATCCAAAAAGGCTACATACTGTACGATTCCAACTGCATGACGTTCTATAAAAGGCAAAACTAAGGAGAAAGTAAAAAAATCAGTGCTTGCTAGGGGCTCAGGGAGAGGGTGGGAGGAATGAACAGGTGGGGCACAGAGGATTTTTAGGGCAGTGGAACTATTCTGTATAAAACTGTAATGGGGGATACGTGTCATTATATATTTGTCAAAACCCACAGAATGTACAACGCAAAGAGTGAACCCTAATGTAAACTATGGACTTTAGTTAATAATAATGTATCGATATTGGCTCATCAATTAAAACAAATGTACTGTATTAACGCAAGATATTAATAATAAGGGGTATATAGGGACTCTGTACTTTCTGCTCAATTTTTCTGTAAACCTAAAACTGCTCTAAAACGAAAATCTATTTACTAAAAAAAAAAAAAAAAGCAATGCCCAAACAATATTCACTTAGATCCAAGTTCTGTGCAGCTGTCTGCCACAAATGGGAACAGTCCTGGTGAGGCTTGCATGTTATTAGGGACCAATCACAGATGTGACCTATACTCTCCAGCTGAGTCCCGCTAAGGAGCTTCCAGGCTGCCACTTCAGCAAGCAGAGGGGCTGTTCTGGCTCCTTCTGTTTGCCTTTCTGGAGCAGAGGCTGAGTGACTATGATGAGATTTATACCTCATGAACTTTGACCCTTTGACCAAAATCTCAAAAGGCCTTAAAACCTGGCAAATTCTCCCCTGACTTTCTTTCGCTTTGAAAGAAACAAAGTGAACTATCTGTCTTGAACAAAGTGGTCTGTCTCCCCTGAATAATACTGCAGAGGGATACATATTTAAAAATAAGTGAGAAGGATTCTTAATGAAAGGGGGTTTAAGTAGAGGATTTTCGCACGTTATTAATTCTTCCTTGGGGGCAGATATGCACACATCTCACAGATAGAATGCATACTTTGAGGATGTCTTCAGCACTCTCTGTTCCTGGAGGAAGGAAAAATCATTCCATGGCAGCCCCCAAGTGGGGCTTTTCCCAAGAATCACCCATTACATCTATCTTTTATCCATTTTTGTATTTATACACTGGTGTTTTTCTTATTGTTTTATAAGATTTTATTGTACAGTGAAGACAATTACCACCAAAAGAAGCTTCATTTAAAACTAAATAGAGGGGCCGGCTCCGTGGCCAGTGGTTAAGTTCGCGCGCTCTGCTGTGGCGGCCCAGTGTTCAGATCCTGGGCGCGGACATGGCACCGCTTGTCAGGCCACGTTGAGGTGGCGTCCCACATCCCACAACTAGAAGGACGTGCAACTAAGATATATACAACTGTGTACGGGGGGGTTTGGGGAGATAAAGCAGAAAAAAAAAAAAAAAGACTGGCAACAGTTGTTAGTCCAGGTGCCAATCTCTGGAAAAAAAAAAAATTTCAAAACAGAATAGGAAGGTATAAGGAAAAAGTGGACAATCTGCCATCTCCCTTCTCCCCTCGGGTCCCATTCCTATGAGGCAGCCTATGGTAAGCCTTTTGATGTATATCCTTCCAAATCCTTCTCTAGGCTCTTAATACATGAATGAGCAGATTTTTAAAAATAAAAATCACACTATACACATGTAACTTCTTTTCATTTATCTATGAGGAACATCCCTCCAGACCAATCATATAGCTCTAATTCATTCTTTTTAATAGTTGCATTTTTTTTGTTTGTTTTTTTAAAGATTGGCACCTGAGCTAACACCTGTTGCCAATCTTTTTCTTCTTCTTCTTCTCTCCAATCCCCCCGGTACATAGTTGCATATTCTAGTTGTAGATCCTTCTGGTTGTGCTATGTGGGACGCCACCTCAGCATGGCCTGATGAGCAGTGCCATGTCTGTGCCCAGGATCCAAACCGGTGAAACCAAAAGCAGAACACGCGAACTTAACCACTCAGCCACAGGCCTGGCCCTAATAGCTGTATGTTTTTACTTCATAAAATTAACAATCATTTAAGTACTCCTTTATAGAAGAACATTTACACTATTTCTAGATTTTTGCCATTATGCTGCAATAAACATTTTGTATATACATCTAATATGAACTAATTTTTTTCTATAGGTTAGATTTCCAAAAGTAGGAATGCTACATCAAAGGGTATACTATGCAATTTGCTTAGCTTTTTTGCTAAGTTTATTTTCTCCCTTGATAAAGTAAAAATCTAGAAAATACTAAAAAGTTAAAGGGTTTTTTTAAAAAAAATTACCCACATTGTTAACACACTGGGTATTTCCTTCCAGGTCTCATTTTCCTTTTTTTTTTTTTTTAAGGAAGATTAGCCCTGAGCTAACATCTGCTGCCAATCATCCTCTTTTTGCTGAGGAAGACTGGCCCTGAGCTAACATCCGTGCCCATCTTCCTCTACTTTATATGTGGGATGCCTGCCACAGCATGGCTTGCCCAGCGGTGCCATGTCCGCACCAAGGATCCGAACTGGCGAACCCCAGGCCACCGAAGTGGAATCTGCGAACTTAACCCCCGTGCCACCGGGGCGGCCCCCAGGTCTCGTTTTCTATACATATTTTTGGTAGTTTTATTATATGAATGTGATAATCCTATATTATTTCCAGCCTTTCCTTTTCTACTTAAAATTGCGACATGAACATTTCCCCCATGTTATTACAACTTTGTAAACAATACTTTAAATAGCTTCATAATATCATTCATTAATCTATAGACTATTTCTTTGATTCTGTAATTCCACATATAGTGACTCAACCTAATGGAATAATAACAGACTCAGACGTTCGCTGACGTATATTTACGTACAAACATATGCACTGACACATTATTTGCTCTAGCAAAAATTTGGAAACAATCTAAATGTTCAAACTCGGGGAATGGTTAAATAAATTATGGAATAATACACATGTAATAGTGAATACTATAAAATTAAAATTAGGTATATATATTTTTATTACCATAGATAAATCACTTTTTAAGAATTAAACGAATTCATTCTCCCACTGGTAATGTACGTAAGTGCTCATATCCTTGCTTCCTTGCCAGCAACGAATGTTAGGTCTATAGCAGTAGCTGTTATTGTTATCA